>NC_139625.1:76785751-76820751 GCF_964638095.1 Poromitra crassiceps
CTCTGTCTCCTGTCTCTCTCTGTGTGTGATGGGTTTCTTCTTCTCTCCCTCTCTCTCTCTCTCCTGTCTCTCTCTGTGTGTGATGGGTTCTTCTTCTCTCCCTCTCTCTCTGTCTCTCTCTGTGTGTGATGGGTTCTTCTTCTCTCCCTCTCTCTCTGTCTCCTGTCTCTCTCTGTGTGTGATGGTTGGAAGAATAAGATCATAGTTTCATAAACAACTTAGTTACAGCAGTTTACAAGCCACAACTGACAAAATCCTACTCAGTCTGTGTTCAATAGCTCCTGAGCTGATACTGATTTCATGAATGAGTGATCTTCTATTATGAAAGGGTCTATTGTATTAAGGTGTAAGGTAAATTACATTAGAGTAGACAGTGTTTCTGTGCTGTGTAAACCAGCAGTTCCCAACTTTTTCACACATCAGACTGTAAATAGGTCGGAGGCCAAATAATGTGTTCTCAGAGCACCTTTTTATTTTAACAATAAAGGAGCTGTCCATCAGCACCACACAGAAATCAGAAACTAAAAGTGAGGGTCTGTCTCCAATTAGTCTCTCAAGCCAGACTGTCTCTTCTACATTCTGTGAATGTAGCTTAGACAGTCTGTAATTCACGCCCACAGAACATGGACAAAGGAAGTTGGAGGGGGGGGGGGGGGAATGCTTCAGAAGTTCAAACCGATGCAGGTGATTAGTGAAATACGAGTGGATGTTCCGCCTAAAGGCGGGACATCCGGGACATCCCCCAACCATCGTTCATTATCTTCCCTGAGTTACGCTTTCCATTTTTACCAAGTTTTCCGTGCTCGACGTACAGACGTTTAGCTGGAACCATTTTAAAATTGCGAGAGCCAACCGTCTTAAGCCGTTTTAAGAGACTAGTCTCCAATAGGCTAATTAATGAAGAATTGATTCATCAACAATGGAGAAATGCATTCTCATACCTAATAATAATAATAACAGCAGTAATAATGGTAATAATAATAATAATAATAATAATAATAATAATATATCAAAAAGATCATAATGTTTTGCAAATGATTTGGTGGCACACTTGCAATACCTTCGTGGCTCACGAGTGGGCCCCGGCCCCTAGGTTGTGAATGGCTGGTGTAAATGATGTACCTGACTCATTCTATTAATCTTGACTGTATAAATTACAGGTTTCTCTTGTCGCGGTCAGGTGGCGGCGACCTGAGAGCGACGCTCGTTCCCCGTAATTATACTGCGGTCGGGGTCGTCTCCTGGACAATATGTTAGCCATCTGCCGGCATCTGTGCTCCCTCCCACTCATAGACTGGCCTACCCCCCCTCACCCTCACCCCGCCCCTCTTCCCCCCCGCCCGGAGCTACAGGCGCGGCGCTAAGCAGGTCACATGTTGTCTTTCAGCCACATTTGGGTCAGGCCTTTGGCACCGGACGAGACGAGAGGAGGCTTAATACACAGAGGCAACGGGGTAATACACCACACACACACACACACACACACACACACACACACACACACACACACCACACACACACACACACACACACACACACAGACACACACACATACCCTCAAGGATAGAACAACACATGCACACACACTTATAGGCATCAAATGGGTTTGTTCAATGCTATTTTGTCTTACGGGGCGTGAAATGGGAAAGGAGATAATTCAGCAAGGTGGTGGGACACACACACACACACACACGGAGGATATAAAAACACAATGCACGCCACACACACAGTGTGCACCTGCACTGATATACAGTATATTGACATGGATGAGTGGTTCTCATCGTGGTGTCCATGGACCACCAGGGGGTCCCCAGCAAATTGAAGAATCATTAAGCTTCATTTACAAGAAGTAAACACAGAGAATGTAGAATAATGTCTCTGTTACCTCTCTACCTACAATACAGACCGTCATGGAGGTTCTGGACTAAAGCAAATCTGACAATATATTGTCAGATTTGGGTCCGAGGGACAAAACCTCAATGGTGGACTGTCCAAATGGGGGTCCGTGGCTCTAAAGTGGACTAAATTAGGGGTCCTTGATATGAAAAAGGTTGAGAATCACAGATGACAAGTCTTTGTTCTTCCATCTCTCGGGATAAAAACTCAATGAACTTTCTTGAGCTTTGAAGCCAAACTCTCACATCATGGAACGGTTTGTGTGTGTGTGTGTGTGTGTGTGTGTGTGTGTGTGTGTGTGTGTGTGTGTGTGTGTGTGTGTGTGTGTGTGTGTGTGTGCAAATATATGCAAAACCTAGACTGCCAAAGTTTCTCCCTTCATTAAGATTAAGCCAAATACATTTTGGCGGCCTCGAGCGACTGCAAGTGTGTAAAACCAATGCAAAAAATGATAAATAAAAATGGCAGTGCGGACTGTCTCTCTTTTTATCAGGAATACATTAGGAGCAGAGTCGGTGTGTTTGTGGTGTGTGTGAACTGTGTGTATGAAATGTGAACATATTTCAAATAGATTCTCGGTCACGCTAATGTTGTACATTTGCATGAAACTTTTTTGGCGGATGGTTGGCGGTATAGCCGGGACCAGGTTTGACACAATTGGAGATATGTGAAATGGGACATCCTGATATGGTATCTGAAGCTTGAGAATAGAGACACTATAAGCAGATCATATTTAAAATAGCTACGGATGTGTATTGATGCATTTTCTGTCATTCAACTGCATTCCGTGGTGGTGTCACAGCCAGGACCACGACCTGGACTTAACGTAATGACCAGGACCACGGACCAGGACCACGACCTGGACCTAACGTAATGACCAGGACCACGACCTGGACCTAACGTAATAACCAGGACCACGACCTGGACCTAACGTAATGACCAGGACCACGACCTGGACCTAACGTAATAACCAGGACCACGACCTGGACCTAACGTAATGACCAGGACCACGACCTGGACCTAACGTAATGACCAGGACCACGACCTGGACCTAACGTAATGGCCAGCTTTAAATGTGGCACGGAGGTAAATAGATCGCTCATATTCTCGTTGCATCTATAATATAATAAGCATAATGAGCCGCTGTGTAAATACAGGCATTTCACATGCCCTGTTTTCCTCGTTTTCAGGTCGCAGTTCAAAACAAATTATGGTTGCAGTAAATAACATCAAACTGAACTTGTCAGGGTGACTTAAAAATCATATTTAAAGCGAGAAATAAGGTCCAGGGTGTAAAAAAAACAGAATTCTCCTTTAACCGGCGATTTGAGCCGCGGCTCCCACGGCACATTACAAAGCGGGCAGGTAGCCACGAGCCAACTCTCTACTCGGCATAATATAATCCACGTAAATGAATGAATATGTCCATTTCAGGCCTGAGTCGCCTGTTATCCCAGTCTTATTCTGTTAAAATTGCATGGTTTTTGAATGGAGTTTGATTAAACATTCACTTAATCTGTTTCCACTGCACTTATCACATTTTCCTATTATTGATACACACCCACTTTTCCGCCTCCCTCAAGCGTGAAAACCTTTTTTGCAATATTTGGAGGTTTTTCTGAATTTTGCAGCAATTTTATTCAGGTTTTTTAATGCACAAATTGAAAATGCGCATTAAACAGGTGGATGGAAATCCACCTTGTGCTTACATTATCTGCATGCAGATGAGAGAGTCAGAGAGGTGGAAAGAGAGAGGCAGTGCATATCATTAAGAAAAGGAGTGCTACATCTCGAAGAAGTTCAAAAACCCCAGCCTCCTCATCCTCCCTCTCCCCCTCTCTCTCCTCAGCAACATTCAAATGTGCAGGTTTGTTTTGGGGATGAAGTCGGTCTCTTTGATCAGCACTAATTAGACAGCCTCGCTTTCAGCTCGTTACCTATCAGCCTATCAGGGCCGGGTCAGTATCACCGGGCCTAATCTGAGCTCGGGGGCCAGGGGGCGCGGTGCGAGGCGAGGGCGCCGCCATCCTGGAGGAACGCCGCATAGCCGAGTAAGGTGAGGAGAGGAAGGCGTGATGAAAGGCCGAGCTCCTTTCACCACAAATCAATAGCTCCACTCCGCTCCTCTGCCTACCGGGGATCAAGAGTCTCAAACACAAAGGGTCTTTTTGCATAAAGATCCAAACAATGGTTCACAGGAATCTCTCACTTGCTTTATGCTTTAAACACACACGTGCATCTGCGCGCGCACGCACACCATTTCTGCTCCTTTCTCCGTCTTCTCTCTCACTTTTTCCTTTCAACTTTTGCTCCTGGAAGGATGAGCCGGCCGACTTAATGAAGCTGCAAATGTTTCATTTCAGTCGTTTTCTGGAGGCAAAGAACCCCCAAAATGGAAGGTCTCCAGTGATTTTTTAAAATTGTGTCCACACCAGGTATCAAGCTTATTTTGTGATTTCCTCGATCTAAAAGTAAAAGTTATCTACGACTATTACTATTACTACTAATAATAATAAGTGATTGAATGTATAGGGCCGTTCTAGATACTCAACGCGCTTCACATATTGGGGGCGCGTGTCAATTCATCTACCACCACCGATGTGTAGCACCCACCTGGGTGATGCACGGCACCCATTATGCGCCAGAACGCTCACCACACATCAGCTGTCTACTATCCTTTAGAACAGTGATATCAAGGACACCTAATTTAGTCCAGATTACTATCTCTAGCTATAGACCTTATTCGCTAACCCCGGACAGCGACATATTGTTGACATACCGTCCTGCAGCTGACAACTATAGTAACGGCCTTATTGTCGTTTCTGTTCCATTACAAAATAGCGATAGTGATGACAGCAATAAAAACCCCAGAGTTGTTGTTTGTATGCTGCCGTTAATGCCTGTAATAATAAACAAAAGAAAAAACGAGGTGAACAGACTTTGCTGTGAGGAGCTGTCAGAAAGTTTCACCTGTCTCTCCCAACTATCCACACACCTCTCCTGTGCTGACGTATCCTCAGTCTCACTCCCTTTACGTCTGTGGACGGTAGAAATAGAAACAAACCACGGGGACTTTATTGCGGTCATTACTACAGCCATGCCTAACGCAGGTCACCATCCGAACACAATTGGAACGATACAGGTAACGCTAACGGCGGCTAGCTTCCTATAAATGCTGCTCTTACATAGGCTGTCACTTAAGAGCTGCAGCGCTATGTCGAGAACATGGCGGCGGCGGTGGGCGTGCCTGTACGTGAGTGACGTCAATCGAATAAGGTCTATAGTCGACAGATACATGTGAAACTGATCAAAAGAGTCACTCTTCTACATTCTCTAAATTGTGTTAACTTCTTGTGAATTAATTTTGCTGGGGAACCCTGGATGACCCTCAGAGACCCTTGGTGGTCCCTGGACCCCACGTTGAGAACCACTGCTTTAGAAAGTGCTGATTCCATCACAACTTGTTTCAGTTGTTTTGTACAAGCAGGTGCCACTGGATGTCTCATTTTGCAGTTAAATAAAGGTTAAAAAATATATATATACATATTTTATACATATATATACATATATATATACATACATATATACATACATATATATATATATATATATATATACTGTATATATATATAAAAGTGACACTCTTCAGATATTTCCAAACTTGTCCCTGAAATGATTGTGTATAACAGAGAGACTCAAAGGTAAATGTACCGTAAATTCCGGACTATAAGCCGCACCTTTTTTCCCGTTTTTTGGCCTTTTTTGGCCCCTGCGGCTTATATAACGGTGCGGCTTATCTATGGATTTTTTCCCCCCCAAAAAAAAAAAAAAAAAAAAATCTCTCTTTTTTAGCACTCTTTCTAACTATAAATCCTATATAACTATAATAAGTTTTAATTTCCTCTCTTGCCCTCTTTTCACCACACTGTATGACACTGTATGACACTGTGTGCACTGTAAAAAACAACACAGGTGGTGTTGTGTTATGTTGTTTTGTTGAAATGTTGATAAATGGGAGCTTCCTCAAACAGCCATCTCTTTCCCGACAATCCCCTCTGTGCATGAACCCTTACATATGGTAATTAAACATTAAAACACAAAAAAAAAAAAAAAAAAAAAAAAAACATTAAAACACCCGCGGCTTATAGTCCGGTGCGGCTTATATAAGAAAAAAATAGTCAACTTTGCAGGTGCGGCTTATACACCGGTGCGGCTTATAGTCCGGAATTTACGGTAGTCAGTGATGATCGTAAAACAAACAGCCAGCAATACAAATAAACAGAGAGAGACTCAGAGGTAAATGTAGTCAGTGATGATCGTAAAACAAACAGCCAGCAATACAAATAAACAGAGAGACTCAGAGGTAAATGTAGTCAGTGATGATCGTAAAACAAACAGCCAGCAATACAAATAAACAGAGAGACTCAGAGGTAAATGTAGTCAGTGATGATCGTAAAACAACCAGCCAGCAATACAAATAAACAGAGAGACTCAGAGGTAAATGTAGTCAGTGATGATCGTAAAGCAAACAGCCAGCAATACAAATAAACAGAGAGAGACTCAGAGGTAAATGTAGTCAGTGATGATCGTAAAGCAAACAGCCAGCAATACAAATAAACAGAGAGACTCAGAGGTAAATGTAGTCGGTGATGATCGTAAAACAACCAGCAATACAAATAAAAAAAATCAATTCTACTTTCAGAAAGGCATCCATCTCCTCATGCTTGCTTTTCTCTTTAAGAGACCATGTTCTCATCAAACTTACAGCAATTCAATACTGATACTGAACATGAGTCATATGAGTTTAGGTGCAACATATACAAAGAGGCACTTCTTGTTTATCATCTGAGATCGACTTGTTGTGATGTTTAATAAAAAAAACTGAACTGAGAGAAAGAGAGAGAGCGAGAGACTATTTGGAGAATGGAGAATAAACAGAGAATGAGCTGTGTGGACGATTGGTTGACTGATTTCTCGTCAATCATCTAATTGACGACCTCCAGGACCTCCAAAAGACAGATTTGTCTTATAATGGGTTCAATGGGAACGGAGGAGACTTTTGAAAGGTGAATAAACAAATATTAGAACTGGGATGATGATGTGTTTCACTCACAATACAATGTCTTTCATCTTTCTAGCGATGCCATTGGCTGTACAGTAACCAAGAATTAACCATCTTATTACAAAGTGGCAATGATACAATTTGGATGCAGAGCTTGTAAAACTGTGATGGTAAAGAGTCTCATTTGTTTTATTATCAGAATAACATGGAGCTGATATCACTATTTTCAGCTCCATGATATTCACCTTATGTAGCCACGGCCATTTGACCCGGTTCTGTGGCCGTCCTACGACTTCCGGCTAAAAATAATAATAAAAAATAATAAAAAATGGCTGCGCTGCTCCAATATCATCTAACTCTGAATTAACTAATAATTTAGCCAATTGTATGTAACATACCAAATAAAAGCAAACGGCAATGTCTAAGAATGCAACGCCATGTAACTGGCTCGTTAAGTCTCGCATTCCAGGGAATTACGTTAACGTCTGCGGGTCTTTATTAACGTTAATGGCTCGCGCTGCCTCGGAGGAGAGAAAACCATCAGAAACTTTCTTTGTTGGAGTCCAGGTATGTTTTACAAGAAAGTGCTCGTCATTGTCGACGATAACGTTATCTGACCTGGCTAACAGTGCACACTCCGCTTGCTTGCTGTGTACCGAGCTCAAAGTAGTAGGCTACGTTCTTTGTTTTACACCCTGCGCTGTCCACTACAAAAACGACTCTCTTCTTCATGACGTTCTTTCATATTTGGCGCCGTGACCGCCGGAAGTGTTAGACGGACCCGGAAGAATTTGGCCCACTGTAAGGTCTGAACATAAGGTGAATACTTACCATATTGTCACATTTTCCCCGAAAATGAGGCATACCGGGAAACGGGAAATTAAGCCCTCTTTCCCGGGAATCCCGGGAAATGTATGCCCCCAACCCCCCCCCCAGTTTTTTTGTTTTTTTAATGCATCAAGGAGAAATATACCTATTAGTTCCCAACCCAACAATGTATTATTTGGTGGCAGTAATATTTATTAATTAAGGCAAAACAGCGCAATTTAACGAACATATTAGGCTATATAGTGCCGTTAGGGTTTATATAATTCACCAATCGCCTGGATTGGCGTATGAATAAATCCTGTAGTAGCCTAGGCTAACCATTTTCTTAGAGTTGTGGAAACTGCCGTGGAAAGAATGTAGCCGTAAATGCGTCAATCAGCCCGGGTGTCACGCTCTTTTACGCACAACATCAATGCTGTCTGATACCTGGCACTGTGTCCTTTTGAATTTGCACTCTGCCGGCTGCGCGCTCGTCTTCCAGCCGTGCCTAGTCATAATCTCCATACCGGAGCACGGCTTTATCAGACCATCTCCACCCCTCTGTGCACGGACATCGCCTACAACCAGACCATCTCCACCCTGCACGGACATCGCCTACAACCAGACCATCATGCCCAACCTGGGGCACATGAACCGAGGACGCACGGCTGGGCTGATTGTCGTTTTCACCGCTGGTGAAGTTTGCACGGTACTCGTCGCCGTGTTGTAGGCTACTGCATTAACGGTCATGGCACAATCCCCTCAAGCAAGTCAGAAGTATGTAATGGTATGTAGGTAATTCTGACTATGCAATATCATGAAAGGTACAGTATGTATGTTTGTATGTATGTAATATCTGAAGTTGTACAGTTTGTACAGAATGTATTTTTATACAGAATGTAAATTTTGTATGTGATATCTTGAAACTATGCAAGTTGTTTGACCCCAGGAAGAATAGCTGCAGGTGTGCTGTAGCTAATGGGGATCTTAAATAAAGACAAGACAAGAAGTGTAGTAGAAAATAAACATTGTGGGCTTTGTGTTTATTAATTAGGCTAGGTGCAATAAGCTTTCAGTGTGTTCCACTGGCGCACAGCGCACAAAGGCTCATAGCCAAAACACGCCAAAATAAAATCAGAAATTAATTCCACTCTGCAAAGGATACCTCATTTCAAAGTACTGACTGCCTTGGATGCCTCGTTATTTGGTGCTAAATAAATATACATTTGATTGATTGTTGGTTGATATATTACATGTTCTTTTAAAACATAGGCTACATCATTTAAGAAAGTAAACTGTCTGCATATTTCTAAATATATATTATATATATATATTCCAATATGTTCTGCATGCAAAAATAAAAATAAAAAAATCCCGGTTTCCCGCCATTAATTTCCCGGGAAACGGGTTGGATGGCATTTCCCGGGAATCCTGTTTCCCGGGATTAAAACATAGTATATAGTCTCAATTTTAATATATCGTTTCAATTTTCAATATATAGTCCCATCCAAGGGGCAACCTCCGCAGCAAAAAAGAATTGTATTCTTTCGAATGGCCAGCAGGGGGTGACTCCACTGCCTGCAAAAAGAAATACGATTGTATAGAAGTCGATTGGAAAATGACCCTACTTCTCATTTGATTTATGACCTCAGTAAACACTTTCCTAATGAGTTTATGGTCTCAATCACTAGTTTCAGGTGGTCTGTCCAGTGATCGCGGAGCTCGCCAATCCCAGACCAATAGCAGGCAGCTCTGCGGGGAACCCCTGGGCTCGTGCTACCTGCTTCTGGCTCCAAAAAAAAAAAGGAAAAGATGCCAGCCATCAAAATACCAAACTCAGGAGTCCACAAACCATACAATGGGTGAGGTCACAGTGGCTATGTCCGTATTTGTATATAGTCTATGGTCCCATCCCTATAGTACATAGACAGATAAAAACATTATATAGCGTTCTCGTCTTCGTCTCTCTCCTGACTCTGTGGGGGTTGGGGGGGGGAGGGGACGACAGTACCGTCACTTGGCTCCTGCTGTCACCGTTTCTGCCATGATTATGTGACCCTTTCTTGCAAGTAATTTCCCCTGGATTAGAAAAACAATCAATCCAATCAAGAAGAAGAAGAGAGACAGAGAGAGAGAGCGAGAGAGAGAGAGAGAGAGGGGAGAAAAGCGTTTTGAGAGGAAATTTCTCCAGAAGTTGTCGGGCGTCGAGGGAGAAGAGGGCTGGGGGTCTATTTCTCCCTCTCAAGTAATTCGTTGATGTGTTGAAAACTCTTTGAGAGAGCAGAGTTACTGTGCCTTTGTTGTTGCTTGAAAACGCTGTGTGAAGAGAGCGCTTCAGACAGAGCTACAAAGAGAGAGCAGCTGAATGGCAGTGCCGATAAAGTTCAGCAAATTAAGTCATTGACCTGCCATGGAGATTAATAGCAAACAAGGTGCCCCAGCCTCACAAGTAATGAATATTCTTCAAACAGCGGAGAGGGAGGGGAACCGGGGGGCGGGAGGGGGGAGGCTGATAGGGCCTGGCTCGAAGTGGATGACATTGAAAGTTTGCGCTAGAACAGAGAAATTCTGTCATTTTTTCATTTGTATGCAAATTTGCCTGTTACACAAATTAACCCCTGAACCCCCGGTGTCACTCCTCATCTTTTGGAGGGGGAAAGTCGAGCCCCCGCCGAGACCCTGTGCTGCCCCCCCCCCCCCCATCTCCACTCCCCCACCCCACCACTACCCCCTGCTGTAGGTCAGCGATGGCTTTAAACCCCGCTCCAGAGGGGACGCCCGGAGTCACAACCTTTGTTTACCGCTATTATTTGGTGGAGAGTCTGTGGCAGGTTTAACCCCTGACCTGGGAAGAGCTGATGCGTCCTTCACTAACCACATTCCATGTTACTCTGAAAATGTAATCAGTTATTCTTTGGTTATTATAGAAAGCAGCCAAGACCAGGAGTGAATTTTGAAGCCAATAAGGAAATTCGGCAATTCGTCCAATGTCCGCTAGAGAATGTCTCCAACCCCCATGAAGTCAATGGAACAAAAACCCAACTTCTTTATAGTCTATCATTTGGTGGGGCACTACAGTAGGATAACATTAAAGGAATAGTTCATAAAAAAATGAAAATTCGGTCATCATCTCCTGCCCCTTATGCCAGTTGAAACACAGGGAGGTTGCCAGCACAACTCCATAGCAACCTTCTCCAAAACAACTGAAGTCAGTGAGGACCAGTTCTTCAGAGTTCCAAAAAGACCTACAGTATATTTACACCATCAGTTAGTGAAAATCTGAACTACAGTACAACTGAGTCTGACTGATTTGAAGCAAATAATGGTGTGTAGGTATTTCTATTCACAGTGTGATTGGCTGTTTTTGTTTTGGAACTCTAAAGAACGGTCCATTGACTTCAGTTGTTTTGGAGAAAAACACGATTTCAGACGGAAGCCCGTCTTTGTCACACAAACACACTACAACACATGCATGCGGCCACTACACACACTCATGCTGACGGTGGCCGGTGAAATATGTCCTCTGCATTTGACCCGTCCAGGCTTGTCCTTTTCTCCAGGGGGCAGGCCAGGAGCAGTGGTCGCTATTTCTTTCCAGCGCCCGGGGACCTTCATTGGACCATCATTGGACCAACTTCAGATGTCGTCGTCACTGGTCGGATGACGATCTTCTGCATGTTTTTAGTGGGGGGTTATGTATGGAGGAACCCCCTGGGGGGTACGGGGAGAACATGCAAACTCCACACAGAAAGGCCCTTTCGACGAGATAGCCCACCTGGGCAGTAGGCACTGAAGATATGGGGGGGTCACAACTCCAGCGCCCACAGCGTCCCAGGCGAGAATCGAACTCAGGACCTTCTAGCTGTGAGGCGACAGCGCTACCGACTGCGCCACCGTACCCCTAGAAGGCTGCTATGGAGTTGTGCTGGCAACTTCCCTGTGTGTTGAACGAACACATTTCACCCGTGTTTCATTTGGAGGCTGAGTAGATGATGACATAATGTTAATTTTTGAACTATTCCTAACATTTTTGGAAATCACTGGCTGGAGAGATAGTGAAGCAATTATTTAGATCATGGTCAGAATCGAGCGCTGTGAAGGAGAATAGGGCCTAGTCAGAAATGTGCATAGTCCTGCTTTAAATCCACTTCCCTTTTGATCTAGATTTTGGGTGGTACACTGGTCTTCCATCTGTGTGTTTACCAGGGAGCGACTCGGTGTCGCCCGCCACACATCTCGCCATCTGCGTGGGAAGATGGCTGCCGCGCGCTGATTGACCCCTTTAATTGATGCAGCTTTAATTATGATAATCTGCCTGCCAGAGTTGCTGCTGTTTTGTTTTTCCTGGCACTCCCCCCCCATTCTAGTGGTGCTGAGTATCCTGGCACCCGTGGGTGCAGGTGTCCTACAGATGTTTGTAAGCCTTGCCTCTGCGTCACACAATTTGTCACCCGGTAATCAGCCACCTTTACATTACTGACCCAATAGTTCACAATCAATGATAGAAAACCAAGTATTATTGTATCTTGTCAAAAGGATGACTCGTATCCTGTACATCTACTCAGCCATACATCTGGTTCATCTCAAGCTCTTGCTGCTCAGCTGCCGGAGGATTGAAACCTTGTTCTGCTCTGCTCTGCTCTCCGGCCTGGTCATTACAAAATGTCTTATCATTCAATTAAGTTGTAAACTAAAATAAATAAGTTATTGCTGTAATTTAATTCTGCCTAGTCAAAAAGCACATTTCAGATGACATTTCAGATGACACAATGACATTGATCCTATCATGCACAATTGTCATTTCAGATACTACTCTACTTACTGTACTGTAGGACAAATGATCTCACTTTTGCCATTCATGTGTATGAGGCTTTGATATTTTGGTCAGTAACGTTCTCATCCTTGTTTAATTTAAAAGCTTAGCTCGTAGCTGATAGGGTAGGCTATAGATCATGGGTGTCAAACATACAGACCAGGGGCCAGAACCAGCCCGCCAAAGGGTTAAATCCGGCCCACAGGATGACTTTGTAAAGTGTAAAAGTTCAATGTTAAGTCACCTATACATGTTTTCTGTATTCATCACTAAATGGTAAACTATTTTACTTACCCTTGACTATAGATAATTGCAGTTGCTGAAATGCACAGTTACAGACAGTAGATGTGATCATTTGTTTGATGGTAGCTGAGATAACCCTTATGTGAACATGTGTTCGTAATGTCATTCTTTACACTAAAAGAAACGGGGACATTTTGAGGTTTTCTCATTTATAGGTTATTATTGATTTTCTTTGTCTGGCCCACTTGAGACCAAATTGGGTTGCATGTGGCCCGTGAACTAAAATTTGTTTGACACCCGTGCATAGATGAAAGTCTGGCAGAACAGTTAGACAGTATGGCCTCCCTATGATTCTTCAATGAAAGAATATAAAGATGGTATTTCTGCGCTTGTTTATCAAACCGACGTTATCACGGTGAATTAAAAATCATATTATGTAAAGCTGGAAATAAGGTCCAGGTTGTAAAAAAAACATCTCCTTTAACATTGTGGAGAGATATTCCCTGTATGTATGTTGGACTGCAAACGTTGGTGAAAACATCTACAGGACAGGCAAGCTATTTGGTCAGATGAATATCTCACAGTAGGCCAAACAATAACCACTTGGTGGTGGAGTAGATTATTCTATCATGCAACTTTACCGTTAACATGACTTGGCTTGCGTCTTAACAGTCAAATTAACGTATTCACCGAAGCATAATTACATCACGCGGCTCTTTATTACTGTCAAGCACACCTCACCATAAATCTGCCTCGCAGAGGCAATCAATAAATGTTTGCAATCGCTGTATTTGTGAAGTTTTGCAGCAAGAAATGTCGTGTCACGCTGTAGACGGTCCGGGTGCTATGCGCTCGCAGCTGAGTTCCACCTTTTTCTTTCCGCCAACATCACGTTATTAGCATTTACATTTACATATATATATATATATATGGAGGGCCTGTGGTGAGTCTAAATGTGTGCAGAGTGGAGGGCCTGTGGTGAGTCTGAATGTGTGCAGAGTGGAGGGCCTGTGGTGAGTCTGAATGTGTGCAGAGTGGAGGGCCTGTGGTGAGTCTGAATGTGTGCAGAGTGGAGGGCCTGTGGTGAGTCTGAATGTGTGCAGAGTGGAGGGCCTGTGGTGAGTCTGAATGTGTGCAGAGTGGAGGGCCTGTGGTGAGTCTAAATGTGTGCAGAGTGGAGGGCCTGTGGTGAGTCTGAATGTGTGCAGAGTGGAGGGCCTGTGGTGAGTCTGAATGTGTGCAGAGTGGAGGGCCTGTGTGAGTCTGAATGTGTGCAGAGTGGAGGGCCCGTGGTGAGTCTGAATGTGTGCAGAGTGGAGGGCCTGTGGTGAGTCTGAATGTGTGCAGAGTGGAGGGCCTGTGGTGAGTCTGAATGTGTGCAGAGTGGAGGGCCTGTGGTGAGTCTGAATGTGTGCAGAGTGGAGGGCCCGTGGTGAGTCTGAATGTGTGCAGAGTGGAGGGCCTGTGGTGAGTCTGAATGTGTGCAGAGTGGAGGGCCTGTGGTGAGTCTGAATGTGTGCAGAGTGGAGGGCCCGTGGTGAGTCTGAATGTGTGCAGAGTGGAGGGCCTGTGGTGAGTCTAAATGTGTGCAGAGTGGAGGGCCTGTGTGAGTCTAACTGTGTGCAGAGTGGAGGGCCTGTGGTGAGTCTAAATGTGTGCAGAGTGGAGGGCCTGTGGTGAGTCTAAATGTGTGCAGAGTGGAGGGCCTGTGTGAGGCGTGCAGAGTGGAGGGCCTGTGGTGAGTCTAAATGTGTGCAGAGTGGAGGGCCTGTGTGAGGCGTGCAGAGTGGAGGGCCTGTGTGAGTCTAAATGTGTGCAGAGTGGAGGGCCTGTGTGAGTCTAAATGTGTGCAGAGTGGAGGGCCTGTGTGAGTCTAAATGTGTGCAGAGTGGAGGGCCTGTGTGAGGCATGCAGAGTGGAGGGCCTGTGGTGAGTCTAACTGTGTGCAGAGTGGAGGGCCTGTGTGAGGCGTGCAGAGTGGAGGGCCTGTGTGAGGCGTGCAGAGTGGAGGGCCTGTGGTGAGTCTAACTGTGTGCAGAGTGGAGGGCCTGTGTGAGGCGTGCAGAGTGGAGGGCCTGTGTGAGGCGTGCAGAGTGGAGGGCCTGTGGTGAGTCTAAATGTGTGTGAAATGTGGTGAGGGAAAGACAGCAGGGACCACCAGGTGCTGCCTCTGCACCTCCAGCACAGAGTGCGTCACCGCTTCCCCTCTCCAACAACCCCGAGCGAACGCCCAGACGCCTCTGCAGCGCCCCAGCCAAAAAGACATTTGGAGTGCGCACTTCAAAGGGGCCTTGGATTATGTTTGCTCGCAGAAGTCTATCCTGAGGGAATCCTTTGAAGGGAAACTTACTGCTGAGACGCTGGTGGCCACCGAGGAAGCCTGTGTCTGTGTGTGTGTGTGTGTGTGTGTGTGTGTGTGTGTGTGTGTGTGTGTGTTTACTCTTCTAAACCCATTTTGCTCACTGCTCTTGCCACCGCAGCCTGGAGTCGGGAGGGCTTTTTCCCCACAAAAGTTTCCAGTGATTTGTGTTTGCATAAAAAAGGTAAGGTACAAACAAACAGAAAAACTAAGCGCACTATCCCTTTTGGGAATATATACCTGAAGTTAAATATTCAGTCTGAAATATAGAGGGTCTGTGAAAGTGTCATCATGTTGTCATTTTGTGTGTAAATATGTAAATATCCCCCAGTCATGCAGTGGCAGGCTAAATGGTGTGTAAAGGCCCAATTATGGGCGTATGTTTCAAATGGTGTAACCCTCACTGCCCACATACTTCCATGCGTCTTTCACGAAGGAATCATGTTAAGCAATACATCCACTAGTGGGCAGTAGAGAGTCAAATGTGTGAATGTGTGTGGTACATTTCATCCGTATCTGTAAGCTTTCAGAAAACATGCAGAATTATTGATGTAATGATTTATGAAGTCGCTGCGGTGCCGCCGTAAAGCCGTTTGGCTCCGCCGCTGCAATGCGTTCACATGAACAGGACAGCTGAGCTCTACGAGACGAGACCGGCGGGCAGGCTACTACACAGGTGCCTGAAGCAGTGCACTACCTTGAACGGCGCAAAACAAATAAAGTTGACGCTACAGATCCTGACATGTGTATGTTTAATATTTAACTCGCGTGGTCTCAGTTTTTAACCTAATGAGAGAGAGAGGTAAGGAGAGATAGAAACTACAGCAGCAGCAGCTGCTGTATGCAATGGAGCAACTTCAACTTTCACTTTGGAAACAGGCAAGTTAAATTCACAGTTGAAGACGTGTACTCAATTTGGGTTGAAAACAGAAAAGAACGTGAAGTTTCATGAACTATCTTCTTTGTTTTAACATTTTCACAACAACACAACCGACTTCTCACGCGCGGGGGATGCGCTCGTGGCATTAAACAAGCGCCCCCAGTTCAGCGAAGCAGTAGAGTGGAGGGGGAGGGGAGGCTTCTTTGTACTGGGTGCGCTTGTTTAATGCCGCCGGCATGTCCCTCGTGCGTCATGGTAAGTGGACTTCGCCTTTTTTATTATTAAAACTACTGAATTTTAATTCAAACAGATTATTAATGACGATGATCCGATGTAGAAGGCTCAGAGGTCAATGGGGCTCGGCCCATCACCATGGTCGATGCCATCGTCCATCGTGCCAACCCGAAACATAATGCCTCCAGCTCGGCTATCGCTGGCGGAGGCATAAAAAACCCCGTAACAAATCCTACATGCTACATGAAACAGGAGAAGAACGTTAATATTAGGTGGCACCGCACACACACACACACACACACACACACACGTGTGAGACAAGGGATATTTGAATCCCTGGCTCTCCAGATCAACATATCCAGCGGCTCTGGGCGCTGGAGAGGCGGCTAACCAGCCTGAAGCGGTCGAAGCAATTGAAAATGTGATTAGATAGCTAGCATGTGTCACATGGCCGGGAGCTAGTGTGTGTCACATGACCGGGCGCCATCCAGTCAAGAGCCGCCACCTCAGGACCATATGTCAGGGTGCTTCCTGTTGTTTCTTACCCTGCTCAGCTCGCCTCATGTCAACACCCTCACCTTCAGGTACAGCTGCTGGCAGCCATCTTGGAAGAGGTGGATGTCAACGAGGCCATTTACACCTGACACTAACATGCATTTTCTGTGATCAGATTGCAATGGTATGGTATGGTATGGTGTTTATTCTTAATCCCCGAGGGGAAACATGGTTTGCCACCAGAGCGAGTGGGATAGTGCTTGACCACATTAACCTGATTACATTTACTGTCAGAGTAAAGAGAGTGTTTCTGGACCCAAAAGCAGACAAGGAGGCAGCATCAAGGTGTAACAGGTTTTAATGAAAGGAATGGAGGTGGCTGATGTGAGCAAGAGGCAGGCAGGCGGTGGAGATCTTGGAGACATGGGAGGCGGACTCGAACCCGGGAAAAGCTGAACTCAGCTGGTGGCTAGACAGGCGAGGCACAGGACCACGGAGCAGACGGAACAAACTAGCGACGAGTAGTTGGAAACCCAGGGTATTTGAACAGGAGAGGAATGATGAGATGATTGCCGTCAGCCATGCAGAAAGCCAGACGCCATGTTCAGGAAACTTTGCCCGCCACACAGACATGCACAAGGGAATAGGGAAAACACAGGGGGAAAGAGAAACAAGACAAAACACAACTGCCTCCTGACATTTACACCTGGTATCAATGTGTGTCTCCAGTGTCCACATTGAGATCCGATTGCGATCGCATCAGGCAAACTCCATAGCGTATAGCAGCAGAAAAACAGCGGTGACTGCTGTTGTATGTGGATTGAGAGGATGCATTGCATTTACACTTGTGTTCAATGTGGTCACAATGTGTCCCTGACCACCTCCGGAGGTGGTTAAACCGATCAGATTGCAGTCCGTCCTCAATGTGTTTTGGGGGCATTGATACCTGTACTTTCATTATCTGATTGCAATCTGATCACAGACAATGCATGTTAGTGCATGTTAGATGTAAATGGCATCACTGTGACAGAAAACATATTTTCTGGCTTTTATTGCTTTAACTGACAAACCACTGTTCAGTGATTTAATCCTACTTTTTTGCCGGATCCGGTAGGGCCGGCCTAGAAGAGCCTCAGGGGCTTATTGGGCTCAATTCATGGATGGCACCAGTAGATGCCTTAGGTCTTCTTGTTTCATGTGATATAAGTATCTTCACTGTAGCTTTAAAAATAAGCCTCTGAAAGACAGTCATGTCGGTCACGGACGCCGGCGTCCTCAGGGAGTTGGTGGCCTCGAGTCAGTGCCACTGGCCTGGCCACTCACCCAATCCCTTATATCAGGGGTGCCAAACAGGTAGATCGTGATCTACCTATGAGGCCGTGAGATATCGGCCCATCAATAAGTAGCTTGCTAAAGAAATCAAAAAAATGATTCATTATTTATTTATATTTATTATTTATGGATAAACTAAATCATGTTCTGTATAGCTAAACTCAGTTATCTACAGTATTTAACATTATAACATTATTAAATCATGTTAAATACATTATATAATACAGTTAAAATGTGCTAAATATGTATTTGGGGGGAGCTCATGACTAGTTCTATTTTTTGTAAGTAGCTCTCGTCCTATATAAAAGTTTTGGTAACCCTGCCTTAGATGGATAATCCGGCCCAGAGGTGCTGTACTTACTGTATACCGTCACCATTGATTATCTTCGGCACTCGGCAGGCGAACCACAGCCGTGATGACATACAGTACAGCAGCACCCCAAATGACCTATATTTATTGATGTCCTATGAGACAGCTGCTTATACATCTACAATACCACAACAAAATCACTGACTGGGCCTTTAAAATAAACCCCAGTCCCTGTAAATGGTGGAAGTGGGCCGGCGGTGCAGCCGAGGATTTACAGCGTTTCTCTGCACTTTACTGCTGTTCTCAGCCGAGGCTTTACAGCATTCCTCTGCGCTTTACTGCTGTTCTTATAAAGCTGATAAGGGAGCGATGGCATTTCAGATGAAGAAGATCGGCGACGGCGCCTCCGTTTTTACGAGTCGTTTAGTCGCTGGGCCTCGAACGACTCGAGTGCTCTAACGGGGGGTGGGGGGGTGGGGGAGATAGAGGGAGGGAGGGAGAGATAGGGGAAGACAGAGGGGGTAGAGAGAGAGGGAAGAGAGATGGAGTGAGAGGGGCAGGGAGAGAGAGAGGGCAAAGAGAGGGGGAGAGAGCGAGAGAAGGAGATTGGGGTCAATTCATGAATCATCAATTCAACTGATGAATGATTTTCTAAAATGTCAGCCAATCTCATTTATATCAAGCAGAATTAGACCAGATTTCAGCCACACTTTCCACTCTAGGAAGCTGAAGTTTCACATGACAGTCAAGTTGTGTGTGTGTGTGTGTGTGTGTGTGTGTGTGTGTGTGTGTGTGTGTGTGTGTGTGTGTGTGTGAGAGAGAGAGAGAGAGAGAGAAAGTGAGGGCATGTGATTGTGTGGATTTATATGTATTTGTATGTGTGCATAATATGATCATTTATGGATGAGGACATGTGCACAAATGTATTTTTAGGTGTGTGTGCATGTTTGTGTGTGTGTGTGTGTGTGTGTGTGTGTGTGTGCATGTTTTGTGTGTGTGTGTGTGTGTGTGTGTGTGTGTGTGTGTGTGAGAGAGGGTCTCCAGGAGGAAGCGAGCCGTGACCCGGAGTCCATGGCTGCAGTGGAGGCTAGCAGGACGCCGCAGGCTAGCAGAGACGATGAGGCAGTCACTTTCATGATCTGCTTTCACACACGCGCACGCACACACACACACGCACATGCACAAACACACACATGCACGCACCCACGCACACACACACACACATTCTGAGAAAACACCGTCGGGCTGGACAGAGGAAGAGCGCTCAAGGAAAATAAAAGCATTAGAAAAGTGATTTTGTGGCCTGCAAATGGAGCTGGAGACAAGATGAAAAAGAAAAAAAAGAACACGAATATAAAATGGCTAAAAGAAAGTTAACATGAATTGAGCTGTGACTGTTGGACAACAAAATTCCATTTCTCATCTCAGGACAGGACTTCAGTCTGGTTTCAAATATTTTTCAGAATACTTGCCTCGGCCTTTATACCTATTTTTGGACCCTGCCTTGTCTTTGCAGGGGACACTATTGGATTTTGACTAAACTTTTCTCCTACCTAAATATATTAAAGGGGCAATTCAATAGAATTTAGCCTTAACTTGTTTCTTTACATCGCCCTTTATCACAGGCAAGTCTCAAATGGCTTCCCATACCATAATTGTCATTTACCATACTACATCATACATACAGTACATAGATACACTCTATACATCGATGATGAACCCCCCCCCCAATAATCTCATACGTACACCCGTATTATTTTGCAGGGGCTGGGCAGGTTCAGAACCATGGAGAGCTCCAGACTGGAGGAGCACACCTGAGCAGAGTTGGAAGCAACCATGGAATTGGACTATGAAAACGATCTGGGGAGAGAGAGGAGAGGCTACATGCCAACTCTGTGAGCGATTGAGATGAATGGCCGAACTTGTGATACTGTGCAATGGCTGCGCAGCTCGATACACTGCAGGCGTATTCTGCTAGTATATAGAATGGTGAAAAGTGCCATTGATACAGCATGGAGGCCAGGCTGGTCTGTGGCCCTAATGTAGCCTCAAGTAGGCTCCTTCATGGAAACGGCTGAGAATCACTGTAAGGTGTAATATCCCTTCAAGATCGCTGGAAAACTTCATAACAATATTATTTTGTAAGAGTAGGGGTCTTTTTATTCCAAATGGTGGATATATCTTGGTCTGGAAGAAAGCTCATCATGACATGTTTTCCAAATCCCTTCCCCAAAAAAGACAACACCAAAATATGAAGTGAAGAGAGCAGAAGCAGAGAGAGGGAGAGACAGAGAGAGAGCAGAACCAGAGAGAGGGAGAGACAGAGAGAGAGCAGAACCAGAGAGAGAGAGAGACAGAGAGAGAGAGCTGGTGAAAGAGAGACAGTGTATGTGAGGCAGCCGGTGGTAGATTAGTGAGTTTTCGCCGAGTGATCCTGGCCGACGGGCCAATCTGTTCGTCGGAGGCCGTGAATTCACGCAGACGGGCGTGCGAGTAGTGACATCAAATGCTGCACGGAGAGAGAGAGAGAGGGGGGGGGGGGGGGGGGGCAGGGGGCGGGAAGTTTGGTGGCACGCCA
Organism: Poromitra crassiceps; assembly: GCF_964638095.1. Taxonomy (NCBI): domain Eukaryota; kingdom Metazoa; phylum Chordata; class Actinopteri; order Beryciformes; family Melamphaidae; genus Poromitra; species Poromitra crassiceps. The sequence goes on from NC_139625.1 coordinate 76,806,761, forward strand.
CCCTATCCACGTGACGTGGCCACGCTTGGTCCAGCTCCAGCCATCTGTTTTTTACTTGTTTCGGCCTGCCTGTCTGCCTGCCTGCCTGTCTGTCTGTCTGTCTGTCTGCCTGCCTGCCTGCCTGCCTGTCTGTCTGTCTGTCTGTCTCTGTCTGCCTGCCTGCCTGTCTGTCTGTCTGTCTGTCTCTCTGTCTGTCTCTGTCTGCCTTCCTGCCTGTCTGTCTGCCTGCCTGTCCGCCTGCCTGTATGCCTGTCTGCCTGCCTGCCTGTCTGTCTGCCTGCCTGTCTGTCTGCCTGTCTGTCTGTCTGTCTGTCTGTCTCTGTCTGCCTGCCTGCCTGTCTGTCTGTCTGTCTGTCTGTCTGTCTGTCTCTGTCTGCCTATCTGTCTGTCTGCCTGCCTGTCTGTCTGCCTGTCTCTCTGTCTGTCTGTCTGTCTGTCTGTCTGTCTGTCTGCCTGCCTGTCTGTCTGTCTGTCTGTCTCTGTCTGCCTATCTGTCTGTCTGCCTGCAATGTTTAGGGGTGCAATTCCCTGTGTAGGTCAATGCGTAGAGCAAGGCACTAATAGCCTACTGCAATGTTTAGGGGTCCAATTCCCTGTGTAGGTCAATGGGTTGAGCAAGGCACAGCACTAATACTGCTAGGGTTGGGGGTCAATTCCATGTATATCTTAAAGCAGTGGTTCCCAACCTTAGGGTTGCGACCCTAAGTGGGGTCGCCTGGAATTCAAACAGGGTTGCCTGAAATTTCTATTTAAAAAACAAACAAAACTTTTTTTTAGATGAAAATCTTTGAGATTATAATTTTAAATCAGGATTCTGAGAATAAAGTCAGAGTTTTGAGATTAAAGTCAGAATTCTCAGATTAAAGGCAGAATTCTGCGGGGGAAAAGAAGCATACTATGTGACATCACTGACGATCTCACTGATGACATTATCAATGGTGTACCGGAATTTGAATGTCAGGGGTCCCTAGATTTTTGCGACGTCAAAATAGGGTCACGAGCCAAAAAAGGTTGCGAACCCCTGTCTTAAAGGTTAGAGCAAGGCACTAATACTGCAACGTTTAGGGGTTCAATTCCCTGTTTAACTCAATTGGTAGAGCAAGCCTTTGCCAGAGCAATGGGTCAAATTCCCTGTACTGTATATCTCACTGGGTAGAGGAAGGCCCTACACTGCTAATGTTACAGGTTCATTCTCTGTACTGTACACTCCAGTAGCTTCATGGGTAGAGCAAGGTAGTAATAATGCCAGGGTTAGGGGTTCAATTAAATTAAATTCCCTGTGTAGCTCAATGGATACAGTCGTAGGCTAAAGTATTTATAAGATTAGAGGTTGTTTCTGTAGCTAAATTGGTAGAGCAAGGCCCTAACGCTGGCAGGGTTAGAGGTTCAATTCCCTCCAGGGAGTGGAGTTTGATCCATCCTCTCCACAGTACAACAGTGGTTCTCAACCACTGCCCTAAAAAATATGGACAAAGCTACCCCATTGATCTCCCATTTGGAGTTGATTCGTTGGCCGTTGCCATCTTGATGTTTCGTCAGCAGAGTGGGAGGGAATAGGTTGAGTCCTTACGCAGCTCATGTGAGATGGGAGTTTCCCAGAGCCACAGCTCCGCCTGCTATTGGTCCGTGATCGGCAAGCTGACAGGCGATCTGTCAATCACCCCCTTTTCTATCATCTATTTTACTCCAAACGGGCGACGAGTTATATAAGATATGACCCCCCCACAGTATTTTCTACAAGTGGGCTAAATGTTCAGTTGCAACATAGTTTCAGAAAACATTTACACATTTTTGAAAATATCAGTAATAATGTGGATATAGCCTAATGACTAAGTGGGTAAAGGCAAATAATAGAACAGCTAGAACAGTCTCGTAAGTTCAGAAAATAACATCACTTTATTTTAATGCAGCCTTTAAAACCAGGAAAAGGCAACACTTATTTCATATCACCATATTACCATATCCAAAAGAGGATATTCTCATATCACGATATCCCTATAATAAGGATATACTCCCCAGGCCTACAGATAGTCATGGAATTCCAGACAAAATCATATCTAACAAACAAATCTAAAAAAAATATTCATTCAATATTCTAACAGACGTCGTCTCATCAAATGGGGGTTATAATGTGGCTCTGATGTGGTCTAAATCAGGGTTATAATGTGGCTCTGATGTGGTCTAAATCAGGGTCCTTCATATGGAAAAGGTTGCTCTACACACACTGTCTTGTTTAACGGGGACAATGTGATCTCTATAGAATACATAGGGAATACAAAAAGCCAATAGATTCAGCACAGATAAAACTGTAAGACAACAAAATAATTACGTTTCGATGTCAGGCCTCTTTGTGCGGGTTTCATATCGCGGATCATTTGCCTGCGCATCGCTTTGGAGCATGAACTTGTTTTAAATGGCTGCCTTTCACTCCAATATTGTGCTAATGCATTTAATTTAATGTTCGCAGACGCCCGTAATTGGTATAATATTGCTCCATAATACATTGAAGGAAACCTTAGCGTTAAGCACTAAATTGAAATTTTGAAGCAAATGGTGAAAACGACTGTGGGGGCAAAGAAACCCCATTAAATGTAATTTGTTCTGCATGGCTGTGGGGGTAATGGTTACCCAGACTTTCCTTTATTAAGTCCAATAGGTAGCGAGGTAGCTTCTCTCCCCCCCTCCCCTCTCGCTCTCTTACACACACATTATGCTGCCCCCCCCCCCCCTGCTCTCTTACACACACATTATGCTGTCGACAGTGTTGGCGGAGGTAGGCTATTCTGCAAGGTGTAAGCTGTCTTCGGCTGTTATTCCAGTGCACAAAAGGGGACTTTAAGCACCCGCGGGAGGACTGCTACACACACACATGCATGCACGCACTCGCACGCGCGCACACACACACACACACACACACACACACACACACACACACACATGTGCGCACATGTGCACACACACACGAGCCTCATTCTTGTCCCTGTATGAACCACTTGTAAGGTGAAGCTGAAGTAGTGGAGTTAGATTGGAGAGGGCAACACAGTCGCCAGAGTAAAACTAGGGACGTCCACGCCTCGGCAGTTAACCGTTTCAACGCCTCGGCAGTTAACCGTTTCAACGCCTCGGCAGTTAACCGTTTCAACGCCTCGGCAGTTAACCGTTTCAACGCCTCGGCAGTTAACCGTTTAAACGCCTCGGCAGTTAACCATTTCAACGCCTCGGCAGTTAACCGTTTAAACGCCTCGGCATTTAACCGTTTAAACGCCTCGGCAGTTAACCGTTTCAACGCCTCGGCAGTTAACCGTTTAAACGCCTCGGCAGTTAACCGTTTCAACGCCTCGGCAGTTAACCGTTTCAACGCCTCGGCAGTTAACCGTTTAAACGCCTCGGCAGTTAACCGTTTAAACGCCTCGGCAGTTAACCGTTTAAACGCCTCGGCAGTTAACCGTAACCGTTTAAATAGCAACAAATTGCTAGACGACAGCAGAAAACACTAGTCGGTTAAACTAATAATTAAATTAATGATGTACAATGCCGGTAACTGTTGTGTCTTTATTGTACCAGCCACCAGCCAATACGGTAGCCCCCCTCCCCACTAATGCCCGGATGTAGACAAACCAGCATGGGTTAAGGCCCAATTATGCTCCATTTTTGTCCGAAAATAAATGTGTCCGTTTCAAATGATGTAAACATCACTGCCCACATACTTCCATGCGTCTTTCATGTTGGTATCATGTTAAGCAATACATCCACTAGTGGGCAGTAGAGAGTCAAATGTGCAAGTGTGTGTGGTACTGCGCCCTTTAATCCGTAAGCTTTCAGAAAATGTGCAGAATTACGCACGAAATTAACGCAGAGTACGGACAGAAAGCTTCATCCGTATGTGTATCCATATTTAAAGTTTAGCATTATAGGGCCTTTAGCGGGATCAGACTATTGACTGTCGTCAGTGGAGCGGTTGGACAGAGATGACATCTTGTAAAACCAGCGTGGTTTGGCAGTATTTTGATAGTAAATGAAAATAAGGTTGTATGTAGAGTGTGAGAATACTGGTATAACCACTCCACTGTTTTACAATGCATACCTACATTCAGCACAGACATGTGGGCATTAACCTGTAAAGACAGAATGATCTGATGCTAGCTATGCTAATGCGTTAACCACACAGGATATTTATACAGCTCATCACGGCAAAGACTGGCAAGATAGACTGGCTTCTTCCACTCAACATTGTTGAAGGCAAAGGCTTACAAAGTTAATGGACCATATTGAGCCTGAATACACGGTGCTGGGGTGAGTTGTCATGTTTTAGAATTTGCAATAATCACAGTAAATAGCCTGCTACAGATGATTTAGTTATTGAAGAGCGTAATTAATGGTTTCAAACGGCTATTAAATGCAATTTTTCTGACATTTGAACCGATTAAATTGTGCAAAATTTGGACTATTTTCAGACTGTTTTCTTACTGATAGACTATGCGACAAAGTCTAAATTTAAACTAGTCGACAGGGAAATTTGTAAACAGGCAACTGAGATAAGCCCTCCCCTGCTCTACAGCTGCTCTCCATTGGAGCGACTGTTTCAGTGGCTGCCGGATGTCTGCTCCCCGCTTATTACAAGCTCTGTCATTGGCTCCGACCATGTCAATCAGAGCGGCTTCCGCTCCCTCCTCCCTGTGTGTCGCTGTAAACAGTGCCCTGCCGCCTCAGTGGAAACAACAATGCTAACTAGCTAGCAAACTAACGGCAGAAACCTACGCGCTAGCTCATTGCTACACGCTGAAAATGTTAAGTTGGATTGTTGGAAACTATTGTCCAAGGGCACTGCTGCTAACCACCGCCCATCGCAATCCCACCACGGAGAGCTGCGCCGCCAGACTCCTCTCACGGAGGCTGGCCAGCGAGACTATGTGGGCAGTGACGTTTACATCATTTGAAACGGACACATTTATATTCGGGTGAAAATGGAGCAGAAATGTGGTCTTACTGGCCTATTTCAATAGCAGACATTGCTATACGAGGAATCAGTGTTGGTAAACAAATGGCAGCTTATAATGGGACCCTATGGAGCCAGCCTTGAGTGTCTCGCGCTAGCAGGCTGTGCTTTTTACTAAATTTACTTCATTTTAAAAACTGCGACAGTTCACAACTTTAACATGACATACTTATACATCAGACCCTTGAGCTACTTATGCTCTTCTCAGAATGTGATGTATAGTTTTTGAGATATTAATGTTTGTTTGGCACAACTCATACTAGTTAACTGCTGCATATCCGGGTGTTGTGATGTCACTCTGATTCGTCCTATAGACATATTTAGAAACATGATATGCATTAGTGGTTCAGAAACATGACATTTGATGTATCTGTGGATTGCAGAAATGTGTGATTCTGGCCACCAGGCTGCATGGGTGCATCCAAGGTGAAGCTGAAACCAGGCGGGGTGCATCCAAGGTGAAGCTGAAATAGTGGCGTTCAACTGGAGAGCTGGGGGGGGAGGGGGAGAGGAGAGGAGAAAAGGATGAAGAGGGAGGTGGAGGAGGTGCAGAGGAGGTCCCAGTGGAAGATCAGATCAAACAGCCTCTCGGTGAAGCTCCAGTGAGAGATCTTAAACCGTCTTTGTAATTAGAATTTGAAAAGTCCATACAAAGATGCTCCTGTGCTAAGATGTCTCACTCATCAGCTGATAGGAGAAACCAAGACTCACTTCTTTTTCCTTTCAGTTTCTCCAGTGAAGTTTAAAGCAGGGTTCTCAACATGGCTTCCGGGAACCTTGAGGGGGTTCCAGCAACACATTCTCCCTCACAACTCATCAACACTGTTCTTTGCTCATTTTTTTTAACACACTGGGTACCACTTTTTCCTTATTTTGTATTTGGATGTGTATGTGTATTTGGATTTTCTCTATTGTAAAGTGTCTTTGAGTACTTAGAAAAGCACTGTATAAGTCATAGCAATTATTATTACTATTATTATTATTATTATTATTATTATTATTATTTTTGTTGTTGTTGAGCTTGTTGTTGTTGTTGACTAGGCCTACTTTGAAAAAGCTGCTGATTGGACCTCGGTCGTCTGCATCATAGACAGTAAAACAGATGGAGGGTTAGTGTGTGACATCACCCATTGGTTTGTGGACTGACGTTCTGAAGTCTGTAGTTCAGCGTATAGAAGTATATGGACTACTATCCTGCACATGGTGGGAGTTCTATAGAAGTCTATTGGACTACTATCCTGCACATGGTGGGAGTTCTATAGAAGTCTATTGGACTACTATCCTGCACGTTGTGGGAGTTCTATAGAAGTCTATTGGACTACTATCCTGCACGTTGTGGGAGTTCTATAGAAGTCTATTGGACTACTATCCTGCACGTTGTGGGAGTTCTATAGAAGTCTATTGGACTACTATCCTGCACATGGTGGGAGTTCTATAGAAGTATATGGACTACCCTGCACATGGTGGGAGTTCTATAGAAGTATATGGACTACTACCCTGCACATGGTGGGAGTTCTATAGAAGTATATGGACTACTACCCTGCACATTGTGGGAGTTCTATAGAAGTCTATGGACTACCCTGCACATTGTGGGAGTTCTATAGAAGTCTATGGACTACCCTGCACATGGTGGGAGTTCTATAGAAGTATATGGACTACTACCCTGCACATTGTGGGAGTTCTATAGAAGTCTATGGACTACCCTGCACATTGTGGGAGTTCTATAGAAGTCTATGGACTACCCTGCACATTGTGGAGTTCTATATAAATCTATTGGACTACCCTGCACATGGTGGGAGTTATATAGAAGTCTATTGGCCTACCCTGCACATGGTGGGAGTTCTATAGAAGTCTATTGGACTATCCTGCACGTTGTGGGAGTTCTATAGAAGTCTATGGACTACCCTGCACATGGTGGGAGTTCTATAGAAGTATATGGACTACTACCCTGCACATTGTGGGAGTTCTATAGAAGTCTATGGACTACCCTGCACATTGTGGGAGTTCTATAGAAGTCTATGGACTACCCTGCACATTGTGGAGTTCTATATAAATCTATTGGACTACCCTGCACATGGTGGGAGTTATATAGAAGTCTATTGGCCTACCCTGCACATGGTGGGAGTTCTATAGAAGTCTATTGGACTACCCTGCACATGGTGGGAGTTCCATAGAAGTCTATGGACTACCCTGCACATTGTGGAGTTCTATATAAATCTATTGGACTACCCTGCACGTTGTGGGAGTTCTATACAAGTCTATTTGACTACCCTGCATGTTGTCAGAGTTCTACAGTATTATAGTAAGTAAGCAAGTAATTGATATTAATATTAAGCAATACATTGATTAGAGCCGCGGGACTGGAACACCTAAATGGGTCCAGTATAGGGGCTCTAATCAATGTCTTGCTTGCACCTGTTTTAGTCCCTGCCTTTAGATGCAAAATGGCTGATTTGGGTGGGATGTGAAATAGGCGTATTGGACTACCCTGCACATTGTAGTTTTACATCCTGAAACATTTTCACACATCAAACTCCATGGGAGCTGCTGGAGATATCTGGACGTTTTGTTTATTTGTAACGGTGTTGACGTGTTGTTTTGAATGTGAAGAGGTGCATTGTGGGATGGAAGATGTGCAGCAGAGCTGGTCTGTGTAGGAACAGATGGGAGCAGCTCACCAGGGGAGAGCGAATTCCGGTCAGAAAGAAGGTGACAGCAGAGCGTGACCGCCAACATGTCCGCCACAGCTCTCTCTCTCCTCCCATCTCTCTCTTCTCATCTCTTTCTCTCTCTCTCTTCGCATCTCTTTCTCTCTCTCTCTCTCTCTCTTCGCATCTCTTTCTCTCTCATTCTATCTGCCTCCTTTTTCTCAAACAGTACAAATGGGAAACCTGTCCGGTGCTTTTACACTCATGTGATGCGTGTGTGTGTGTGTGTGTGTGTGTGTGTGTGTGTGTGTGTGTGTGTGTGTGTGCTTGTGTGTGTGTGTGTGTGTGTGTGTGCGTGTGTGCTTGTGTGTGTGCACGTGCGTGCGTGTGTGAAGCCAAATTTCTTGCCAAACCCCCACCCCCTCTCTCTTTTATCCGTTTCAGATCTTGATAAGTAACAGGGGAACTCCTAAAATATAAATAAATGTTAACGTGGCTGCGAGGGATGTTGGTTTGGAAGAAACTTTCAGTATTTTGCAGAGGCTTTTTATGTGAGTGTGCAGGTCACCACAATCACTTTTTTCCTCCGTTTGTTTTCCATATGAAACTATTTTCTCTCTCCTTCATTTGATGAAGTTGGCCAGGCTCCAGACTCCTGAAAGTCAGATTTTTTTATTCGTTTACGAGCGGCTTTTTAGCGGCTCCTGGCCAAGAACACACAGAAGACCCCCAACACGCACACACACACACACACACACACACACACACACACACACACACACACACACACACACACACACACTTCTGTGACTTCTTCACCCAGCAGCTTTATGGAAAGGAGATCATTATGAGAGAGCGACTGCACACCACTCAATTTGAAGGCATACCAACATTCAAATGAAGGTAGAAAAAACTCTGTAATGCCTCCGAAGTTCAGCCCTAAAGTTAAACACACACACACACACACACACACACACACACACACACACACACACACACCATCTCACTCTCACAACAATACTCTGAGTTTTGTTGCAGAAACAGATTTTTTTACGTCATTTGAAACGAGCGACGGCGACTCCAACCAGCTGATTAATAGCTTCAAATTAAAACTAATTACACTGCTTTTTAGACGACAGTTTAGTTTGACAAATTACACACTGATCCTCTGTGTCGGAGTGAATAATGAAGTGTGTGTGTGTGTGTGTGTGTGTGTGTGTGTGTGTGTGTGTGTGTGTGTGTGCGCGCGTGCGTGTGTAATATTGCATGAATGTATTTGAAGGCTTTTCAAGATGTCGACAGGTGTAAATGTTTGGTTTCCCCCAATGTATATTACGAGTGCAGTGCCTGTATACTCACTCACAGAGTGCGGTTACACAAACTTGAGCGGTTAGCCTAACCTTGCATAATTGGCCGTTAATGGTGGAGGCTGGAGGGCGTAGACCTTTATGCCTCTGACACTGGAGTTCAATCACACTTATATTCAATGTACCTGTGCTGTGCACAAACCTAGCATGCCAACATGTCTTGCTGGTGACTGGTCAGCCCCCCCACTCCCCTCTGTATCCTGTGTGCCCCCGCCCCCCCCCCCCCCACACACACACACACACACACATATAAACCACTTCCCCCTCTCCCTCTGCTGTCTTTCATATGTGAACTCCCAACATGCATTAGGTGGTGTGTGTGTGTGTGTGTGTGTGCGTGCGTGCGTGTGTGTGTGTGTGTGTGTGTGTGTGCGCGAGCGAGCGTGCATGCATGTTTGTGAGCCTCGGGGGGGTCTATTGTGTAGGAGGCCAGTTTGACCAGGCACCCAGGGGCCCGAGTGACCTCGCTCAGGCTATTAATACACACAGGGAAATTACCCCCACCCACCACCCCAATCCCCCTGGGGGCACACACATTATTTCATGTGAATCTCTTCATATGCATTCTCTCTCTCTCTCTCTCACACACACACACACACACACACACACACACACACACACACACACACACACACACACACACACACACACACACACACACACACACGTTATCTTAACACATTGGGGTTACACTAATATACAATGGGCCGATGTTGGAAAATAATATGTAGGTCAAAATAGTCACTTCGGATATGATGTGATGCAGTTAGATTGATTCTTATCTCCGCCAGGCGAATGGCGTGTGTGAGTCTGTTGGTTTGTCTGTGTGTTCCTCCTGTAGCTCAGAAACTATAAGAGCTACAGCTACCAAACTTGGTAGGTAGGATCATATAGTCCTACTTTACTATGGGCTAAAGAATGACACCAATTGACTTGATGCTGGTGCTATAACAGCCCTCTTTATGTTTTGGTTCATAACTTTTGAACCCTAGCGTTTACAATCCAATTTCTTTTTTCCGTGGATTCCTTGGGTCCTTACTGATCTACTGATATAGGCCCCGCCCATTTCCGTCTAACTAGATTTTCATTTTTTTAATATATATATTTATTGAATTTTGATTAAAAAAAGTAACAACTCACAGACAAAAACAATAGTATTCAAGGATCACATTGTGCCACTGTGTTTTGGAAGGGAGCTTGTCAGTTATCCAGAGTTTCCCTTTATAGTTATCATTAATAAGGCCAGTCGGTATCCCTAGTAGCATGTGTAACGGATCACACTCTATATCGATGGACAGGATGGTATTAATTTCCTGTCCTACGGTGTGGCAGAATTGTTGTATTTTCCTACATGACCATAGACAGTGAGTGAGACTGTCTGTCTGTTTTGCACTTGAGACATGCATGTTAAATGTATGGCGGTGAGAGGGGGATACAGTATGTGGGCTCTGTGCAAGATCTTAAGTTGAATTGCCTTAGCTCTGTTTACCACCATTTTTTATTTTGTCAACAAACAAAGATTCGATACAATTTCTGTCAAATCTTCACCAAACCACAACACACAGCCTGTCTGGACTGTCATGCACAAAACCTCTTACAAAACACAATAAAAAATAAAATAAAAATAAATAAAAATACCATTAAAACACCCGCGGCTTATAGTCCGGTGCGGCTTATATAAGAAAAAAATAGTCAACTTTGCAGGTGCGGCTTATACACCGGTGCGGCTTATAGTCCGGAATTTACGGTAATCGACTTCCAAAGTTTGGTGTGTGGAGCCTATTTCACAAAAAAGTCCCACTATAAACCATCAATGTGGGTTTGAAAAATGCTTCCGCCAGATTAAAGACAACACATTGGTGATGTTGTTGACTGATGGCGGAGATCTGCACTCTACTGAGTGCACTTTTCTAGTTGTATTAATGAATACACAGGACAAGATGTTACTATCCCTTGTGCCAAAATCCGAGGAAAAACACATTTAGAAGCCCAATCCAGAATAAAACAAGCTAACAGGCTAACAAACTAATAAACAAGACACAAATCACCAGTTACCTACCCTAGCCAACAGCAGTATGAAGCATGTCATTGGGGTTTTCAAGTGGGCACCTTCCTTCACCGACGTTTCGTTAAGTTAGGCCCACGACACCTCAAGAAGGCTTAACGGTGTAATCCAGCGTCCTGGAAACACCCCCCTCCATGCTACCACCGCACAACTGCATATTACCTCACTATCTAAGCCTAGCTATCCAGGTTAATTCGGTATGACATTCCTGACTACACCACCACTGTCAATGATTCAGCCCTGTTGATGCGGACCGTTAATCATGACCAACAACAAACAAACAATCCCTAACTACACCACCACTGTCAATGATTCAGCCCTGTTGATGCGGACCGTTAATCATGACCAACAAACAATCCCTAACTACACCACCACCGTCAATGATTCAGCCCTGTTGATGCGGACCGTTAATCATGACCAACAACAAACAATCCCTAACTACACCACCACTGTCAATGATTCAGCCCTGTTGATGCGGACCGTTAATCATGACCAACAACAAACAATCAATCTGACCTTAGCGAGCTCCCCAGCTAGCATGTTTCCTCCTTATCCACAGCCATTCACTTGCTCGTTCTGCTGCCTGAGACATGTTGCTAACCGCACGTTTCAGGCTCCGTCCCCGAATGCCCAACTCAGTTAGTAAGGCAATAACGGACTTTGCCACAAAACCACGGCAGCCCACCTCTACAGGCCGCACTCGAGCCCTCCAACCTCGCTGCTCTGCCTCTGCTGCCATTTCAGCATACCTAGCTTTCTTGCGCTCATAAGCCTCCTCAACTCGATCTTCCCACGGGACTGTGAGTTCGATAAAATAAACTCTCTTCTCTACCTCAGACCACAGTAACAAGTCCGGACGTAGCCGGGTGCTAACTATATATGCTGGGATGACTAGCTGTTCATTCAAGTCAACCCTCATTTCCCAGGCTCCACCTACACTTAGCTGCCCTAACTTGTGCCTGACCTTAATTGGTCTAATCTTTTCTCCCTCACGTACAAATTTGATCTGTCTATTCTCTTTGCTAGCAACTAGAGAATTTACTTCTAGCCGCTTTTCCTCAACTGCAGCTGCCAAACATTTCAACACCTGGTTGTGACGCCAGGTGTATCGCCCCTGGGAGAGACTGACCTTACACCCTGACAGAATATGCCTCAATGTACATACACTAGAACACAATGGGCAGGCACCATCCTCGCCCAACCACTGATTTAAGTTCTGGGGAGATGGCAGCACATCATAAGTAGCCCCTAGAATAAATCTAATTCTGCTGGCCTCCATGCTCCACAACTCTCTCCACTTCAACTTTCTCTTCTCTACACTCTCCCAGTTCACCCACTGTCCTTGCTTTGCCTGCGACACTGCCTTAGTACATCTTACTGCCTTCTCTTGCCTATGTACTTCTTCAACTACCATCTTCCTCTTTTCTATTACTGATGCCTTGTTCCACACAGGTTTCCCTATGCACAACCCTAAGCCTCCACGCCCATGCTGCACCTGACCTATGATATCCCTGTGTCTAAGAGCTGACTGTGCTTGCTGTACTGCCTCCTTTGGGTTCCACTTCCTCCCTGTTTTAACTGTGGGCGCTACACTCCTAACCACTGGATCCTTTGACTGAGTCAGAGTCATTTCCAGTCTAACCTTAGCACACTTGAACTCCTCTGTCAGGCTAGATAATGGCAATTCCAATATGCCTTTCCCATATAAGGCTACACTGCTTAGGCAGCGTGGGACTCCGAGCCATTTTCTAATGAATGAGTTAATCATCCTTTCTAGCTTTTCTACCTTTGAAAGGGGAACCTCATACACTGTCAGTGGCCACATCAACCGAGGCAACAATCCAAACTGCAAACACCACAACTTTAACTTTCCTGGGAGCCCTGACTTGTCTATACTTGAAATACCTTGAATCATTTCCTGCCTCACCTCCTCAAACTGTCCCTTATCACTGAGACTTGCATCATACCATCTTCCCAAACTCTTGACTGGTTTCTCTAACACTGTAGGCACCACCTCATCATTTATAACAAACTTCTTACCTACTACCCTCCCTTTAATGATTGAAATACTCCTGGACTTACTTGGCTTCACTTTCATTCTAGCCCACTGCAGATTACTATTTAACTTATCCAACAATCTGCTAGTACATGGAGCGGTTGACGTCATAGTCGTCATGTCATCCATGTATGCCCTAATTGGAGGGAGCCGCAGCCCTCCCTGCAGCCTTTCTCCACCCACTACCCATTTTGAAGCCCTAATAATGATCTCCATTGCCATGGTAAAAGCTAATGGGGAAATTGTACACCCTGCCATAATGCCTATCTCCAGCTGCTGCCAAGCTGTAGTGTACTCTGCTGTGGTAAAGCAGAGTTGAATATCTAAGAAGTAGGCTTTAACTAAGCTCTTTATACTACCTGGCACTCTAAAGAAATCAAAGGCCTCCCATAACAGACTATGCGGCACTGACCCGAAAGCATTAGCCAGGTCCAAGAATACTACATGCAGGTCTCTCTTCTCATGCCTAGCTGACTGGATTTGGTGCCAGATCATGCTGGTGTGCTCTAAGCACCCGGAGAAGCCGGGAATTCCAGCCTTTTGCACCGAAGTATCTATTAGCCTATTCTTTTCTAGATAACTAGACAGCCTCTGTGCCACAACACTAAAGAAAACCTTCCCTTCAACATTAAGTAGACTGATAGGTCTAAACTGACTTATCTCTAACGAGTCCCTTTCTTTAGGAATGAAGATTCCCCCTGCTCTACGCCATGCCTTAGGAATAACCTGCTTCTTCCAGACTACCTTCATCAGCTTCCATAGAAACTGCAACACATCTGGAGCACTCTTATACAGCCGGTAGGGGACTCCATTAGGACCCGGGGCTGAAGAGGCCCTTGCACGTCTCACTACTTCTTGA
>NC_139625.1:76825751-76934611 GCF_964638095.1 Poromitra crassiceps
CTCCAAAATTTGCTGAAACACTGTTCAGGCAGGAATATGGTGCATAAACAAGGGCAACTTCGGCCCAGGACCACGTGCGTCATGTAGCAACCAGGCGACCTCATGCAACTCAAACCCATTCAAGGAAACTACATCTTTCAACAGGCCAAGTTTGGCAGGTTTAAAGATGTTTTCGATATCTTCAATCTCTGGCAGATGTTCAGCTGTATAACACTGGAACAGAACCATCGTCAAGGCAACGACAGAACATACACAGAACTTCTCAACAGAATCAGTTTCAGAGAAAAACACAAGGACCTTCTTAATGAAGACTTGGCCCCAGGGCTCGACAGTGCGAGCATTTTACTCGCATATGCTACTAAAAATAGAACAGTGCGAATTGTAAAATTCAATTTGGAGCACGTGTGCAAATACAGGATTTGACGTTTAAAGGCTGTGGCCGACTGCACTTGAATGCAGCACTGCGCTGAACCAATGGTGTCCGTTGAAAAAAGCATGTGATCCACGATCGTCACCGGAAGGACCCTGCTTGGCTCAGCTCAGTCAGTCTCAGTCAGGCTGGCTGTTTAGGACCGACAGCCAGAAAAAGTGTCTACTCTGTAATGATACGCCACTAGCCAGGTAGGCTACTGGCTGGCAAGCCACAAGTCACATAAACAGATGGAATTAAAATGTGTCAGACAATGGATTTGTACAAGGTAGACAAAGCTACCGCTGCAGTAGTAGCGGTAGTAGTAGATAGTTATGGCTAGCGCCTAGCGTTAGCTGACTTGCATGAATGACATCGCTAGTTAGTTAGCAGCTAATGTTCACGTTAGCAACGCAAGTGTTAGCATGTCACTCGCTAACGTTATCTTCAAAAAGACCTGTTGACAATCTGGCTAACGTCATGCTGTCTGTTAGATAGACCATCTATATCAGCTATCTGATAACATTACACAGCTATGGTTTTCAACAGTCATTGCTTCATGAAAGTTGTGAACGCAGGTTGGTGGGTAATTGTTGTACGCCTTTCGTTCCACCAGTGGACCTAGTCACAGCGCCGGGTTACCCGGCAACCCACCTCTACCTGAAAGCGTAGGAGCGGCAAGCCGGAACGGTGCGAATGGTCAGCTCATTCATAAAAAAAAATACAGGGGAAATCACCTCATGCAGCAAGAAAGGCATACGTGAAAGTAAAAAAGGCGGCCAGGAGGAATGCTCCGTGCCTAGTAAGTAGGTTAGGCTTTATGCTCAAACGATGATGACATTAGTAGGTAAAATTAACGGATATAATAATAAGCTTCAGATGACTAATAGCTGTCTGTGGCGAGTTGGTCTGAGGATATTCCCTCTGGAAACCAGCTCCAGAACTGCAATCTGTCTAGCTAGCCAGTTGTGCATTCCCTTAGAAAAACTACTAACGTTAGTCATGTGCATCTATAGCCTATACTATTCTCCTGACGACGAGTAACGTTATGCAGACTGCAGCTGTTTGATATGCGGGCGTCGTCTTTCAGAACGGACGCTAATTAGGCTACTTCATGTGAATAATTTGCTTTACAAAAAACTGGAACCAAAAGATAAGAATTAGCCTTGTACCTAATAGGCTACATGATGGCGCATCTGTGATCCATAAAGTCGATCAGATAAATATTGAAAGCCTTGTTAGTTGTTACCATGCTGCATGTGGACAACACTTTCGTGTTTTATCAGTTTGATCCTTAACGACCGCAGCTGCACGTCGTTGGCTGGCGTACATCGGCGATGTTTGGTTGTTGAATGAATTTGTTCATCATACAGCAGCCTAGGCTACACTCAGGGCCGTAACCAGGGTTCCGAAATAGGGGAGGTCCAGCAAGGGGAGGCGGATTCGGCGGTTGATTTAAAATATATCATTTTAAATCAACATTAGGATTATACTGTTGTGATGTCATTATTCAGTATATTCTCTTTCATGTCACCACCTGCTCAGCTCTCCTGTCAACATAATTGTAACTAACAAACACAAACTGTTTTAGCCAAATTCATATCAAAATGACACCTACAAACACAGGTACACAACCCAAGCCGTACACAACACACAAAGTCATCATCGATAATAAAAAAAACATACAGAGGGACATTTATTTATTCCTGATAGGAACGATTGAAAAATAAAATAAAATATATTATGTTGTTTTTAACTTTACACCACCTCTTTTTGTTACTTATTGGGTCATGAAACTGAAACCATGCATATAGCCACCTGCATACCTGACTTCGGGAGCTTGGCAATTGGCATCATGCATGATTACAATGAGATGCACCCACTTTAAACCTGAATAAAGTAATAAAACCACTAGTAAACCAGTAGGCGGCGCCTGGCCTGCTGTTCAGTGAGTGGCCTGGCCTGGCCTGGCCTGCAAAAAAAAAAAAAAAAAAAAACTTTTTTTTTTTTTTTGCAGGCTGAAATATTAGGGGAGGTCCGGACCTCCCCGTCCTCATAGCTAGTTACGGCCATGGCTACACTAACCTATAAAAATATTAATTTGGGCTAGGAGGAGCTGGGTGGAAATGCCTCTGCTCACCTTTCAATCCGGGAGCGGTGGCTGTCACCTGAAAGCACACCCCAAGACGAGAATGTGGCGGTGCTACTTGGCTGTGTGTGAAAGCAATTTCTGTGGCGAGGCTGTCGGCTTTGCGGGCCTTCTGAACTGCAATTTTGAGCAATCTGTGTGTGAAAGCGGCTAGTGAATGACTCACCCAAAAATGCCTTCTCTTGATCAGGCACTGCTGTGCACGTAAAAATACGCCCATACAGCAATATTCTATATATGCCATACCATCACACTCACATAGACATTGTGACATCATCAGTGATGCCACAATGGATCGAGTTGTGAGGCACGCCGTTGACACAATGACTCGAGTGATGTCAACAGTGAGTTATGAGGCCCGGTGAAATATCACATCAGTGCTGACCTGGCCACCATGCCAAGCCGTCTAGAACTGTATGACATCATCAGTGATCTATTACATCATCGGTCATACATGACATCACTATAGTGACCTGGCCACCAGGTCGAGCTGTCTAGAACTGTATGACGTCTGTGATTTATGACCTAATCAGTGATGTCACACATCACATCACATGAAGTGCGCACATTCCCAGTTCTTATAGTACATCAGACCAGGCCTCATTGAAGAGATGGCAGTTGCGATCAAGCTGTCCTTGTGACAAGAGGTTCTGGTTCTGCCAGACCTCAGACTTCTGCCAAGGTGGACTGCGGGACACTCCACCTTGGGGGGGAGGGGTCGGCCATGATTTTCCAAGACCGCTTAAGCATAACAATTCCACTACAGGAGAGATTGGCATACTGTGGATATCGGTTAAAAAAAATCCAATATCGCTAGTACTTTTGGACGCACACACGCTTGAGGCTTGTTGGCGCAGCACCCTCACGTTGCCATACTGGAGACAGGTGTTAATTACCGAGTGGAGCGGGAGCTAAAAAAGGTGTCCCCACCCTCACCCAACACACACGCACACACACACACACACACCCTCACCCAACACACACGCACACACACACACACACACACACACACACCCTCACCCAACACACACGCACACACACACACACACACACCCTCACCCAACACACACACACACACACCGAGCAGCCATAACAACACACCTTTTGTTCCCCAATTAGAGGCCCAAAGCTCTCTCGCCTGCTCGTCTGTCGCCGCGGCAACAATGGCCTAATCAACACAAAACAGAGGAGTCTCAAAGTGCAGGAGAGCTGAAACGTCACTAAATACTGACCATGTGCTCACTTGGAGAAGAGGAAGGAACAAATATGTCCACTTTTTTTTTTTAATCCCCGTCTGCATCACATGGACATTTGGTACAAAATCAGATCCTCGGGCAGGCAGCTGGTATCACCTGAGCCAAAACACTCCCGATTTTCACAGGAGTCTCCCTATTTTTAACCCTTCCTCCCCGCTGTGCTCTCGATTGGTATCTTTTCCCGTTAAAGGGTAACTATAAACCCTAAAACCTTTGTTTCAGCTTTAAACGATGTTTATGGCTCTTGAGTAGTGGTGGTGAAGGATTCTGGTCAAATTCTCCACATTCTTCAAAATCTCCAAGGAAACTCTTGTACACACTTCTACACACTTTAGAAAAGACATTGCCTGACGTGCGTCACCTGTCACTGCACTCGCTCAAGCCCTCTGCTCTCAAGAAGAAGAAATAGGTTTCCAAATGTCAGTCCACTTGGAACTTTCCATTTCTAAGCGCTAGTCACATCTGCAAACTCGTAGATGTATTAGTGTAGCTATTTAAAACTGTGTGGCTTCTGCCTAATGCCCTAGCAACAATGCCAATCGCTTGGCAAAATTTTATCATTTTAAGATATTTCATGTTTTTGAGTCATGTCGTGACAATGTTGATTAGCCACACTGTTTACCAAATGTGTGTTGTTGTTTTTTGACAAACTAATTTTGTGCTGTACTATTGATATTGGTACTAGTGATATTTTGAGTATTGCGATATATTGTGATTTATTACCTTTATTCAACTCCAAATTATGTCCCGAAAGAGAAAAGAAAAACTTGGTCAACATCTGTTTTACCTAGTGAGATAATGTTTCCAGTCTGTTCAGCTCACTTCAATCATTTTTATTGCAGCAAAATGGGATTGTCGAGCAGACGGACTGACCAACACTGTCATAAAAGCCTGTGATAAATGTTGCATGCACTTGACACTTTATATGATAATATCGCAATACTTGGCATTTGTGCGATACAATATATTCCCACACAAAATATTGTGATACTATGCTCTATCAATTCCCCCCCACCCCTAATGTTAACTAGAGCTAGCTGTTAGCTACGTTAGCTAAACCCCACTGCCTGCTGCTGTAACAAACTTCATCAATGCCACTGAGTGACCAGTTCACCATTTCGAGTCATGCTGATTCCAATGGGGCCATCAATTTTGAAATATGTTGGCCGGACCGGTTGTTGATATCTCAGCAATAATGCGGCTATTTCTTAAGCTACGTAGTTTCATGCATAACGTTTTTCCAGACGCAAATAGGGTACAGTAGCACGGAATCAGATGCAACTTTATAAGGCAAACATAGAACGTTGAGAAAGTTTGGAAAGTTGCTGCATTCACATGCTCCTGGGAAGCTCATACTTACTAGTTGTGAATTCGTAATTACGACATGACACCATTCAAGTGCTCTTGGTTGGAAAGAGCAACAAGCATGGACGCCAAAAGTAAAGCCCCTTCTTTTAGACTGGCCAAAAATCCCACTATTATCCACAAACTAGTGGCATTTTTTTCAGTCTAAAAGTTGCCAAGCCGGGCCATTTAACCGATAGAGCGACTCTGCAAGTGAGGTAGGTTTTTACACAATGGGTTTTTACGCTGTGCACGCCATGGCGATATAAATCTTGGCGGTGGTCCAACGCGTTATTTTCCAACCCTGCTCCTCCTCCTCTTGATTTGCCGACCCCTTTCCAGCACGAGTGATTCATTGATTCCCACTGGCGGAAATGCAACCAGTATTGTTGATGTGTAAGCTATTTTATGGAGGTTCCTCATAGTTAAGGCTATGAGTTATTTAAGTTTATTTTGCACTGCGTGCTTTTATTTTTAAGGCTAGAAACGGAAGTGGTTGTGTTATTTGCCGTGTGTTGGTGACACGTAGTTAGCAGCAGCCGTCCCTGTGAATAACATGGTGATCTCGTTCAAACTTTACTCCCGCCTCCGTGATGTGTTACTTTCTATGATTAAGAGTCAGAGTGCAACAGTTACTTTACCTTACAGCTGGTGTTAAATCATGTAAAATGAAGATGGAAAAGTAGACTGCAAAAAAAAAGAGTAATGGAGTTCAGCAAGAGGGAGGCCAATGGAGGGAGGCGGGTTCAGAACGCATGGGGTCTCGAGTCTTTTCTCCTATAAATGTATAATCTACTATTATTCTTCTACAGGCTGCATTCAAGAATATATTATGATCTATTGTTGTTTTCCCTCCAAATTATTAATGCCATTAAATAGGAATAGGTCTCTTTATCAAAAATAATAATAATAATAATTAAAATGACGGCTAATTAATAGATTATGACGATCTGATCGTCTATCGCCAATCTCTAATGGCCACGATTAGACGATATGAAAATAGGGACGATTGAGCAGCCCTATGACACGGACTCCATACTTTCCGCCATTTTTGTAGTCCCGAAACCTCACGCAACGTCACAACTCGGAAACTCTGGTATCATCGAAATTTCCTAAATTCCCACTCGTAAATACAACATTTTAGGGCCGTTCATGTGCTCGCAATTCGTAAATACGGTAAATACGATATATTTACGAGGAGCACATGACCGCAGCAATTGACTGCAGGGGGGCTTTGAACATGGTGGTTGTGTGACGACAGAGAAAAGAGAAGATACAGGAATCTCGGCAGAATGTCATCCAGTGCAGAGGGGTGGGGGTCGACCGGATATTCAATGTGCCATCACATATGGGACACATAAGCTACACTCTTTTTAGTTTCTGTGTGTGCGCGCGCCCATGTGTGTGTGTGTGTGTGTGTGTGTGTGTGCGAAAGGGAGAGTGAGAGACAGACAAGACAGAGAGAGAGCAAAACATGTCGAGTGCCTGTGCATTTAGCAGGCAAAGCTGGCGACATTACATTGTATAGAGAGCCAAAGTCGACGACGTCACTTCCTGCTTCAGCATCATGACCACTGAGCTAAATAAAAATGGAGAGAGGATCTCCATCTCCTGCCTGTATTGTCTATTGAAGCCAAAATCTTGTCAGATCAGAGAACCAGAGTCTGCACAGCAGCTCCGTTGAGTTAGAACCTCTGAGAGCTCCCCGCCCCTCTGAACTTTCTTATGTAGAGCTGCTGTTTCTAGAATGTGCACAGTGCGTTGTGTATTTATATACAGTCTAGCTCTGTAAATATGACACTTTAAGTTGTAATATTTTTTGTCTCGCCAAAAGTAACCAGGAAGATTCCCACTATGAGATCAGTTTATCAAAATGACGCCTGTACGAAAATCTGATTTTGGTTGTCGGAGATTTTAGACCTCCGGGCTGCTGACTGCTGCTGAGTGCTCTCAGCGCTCTCAGTCCGGGCCGGAAGTGGAGGCAGGCCTCACTCACCCTCAGCCTCACTGGGGGGATTGCTGTGTTGATTAAGCTAGCCTAATGTTTCCGTGGCATTTTGATTAACTTTATGATTTAATTCCTTTTGGAGCAAATGTTGGTTTTACAAATCTAACCTTGACGCTTTACGCTACGTTGTTTACTGGTATAGTGCCCGTATAGTGTGGGTAGCGCAGCCTGTAACGTTCCATTTAATATAGCTCAGTGGTAACGTTAGCCTAGCTGCCTAGTCTCGTCTCTGTTAACTATATCCTTACAACAGCTAAGAAAGGAGCTTGTGAAGAACGAACATCCCCACAGTCGAAGCATTTCTCTGAGATATCCATATAAAAACGTTTGTTGCTTTAATACCAAAAATAAAACCTCTGTTTATGTGACGCTAACGGCTAACCTGTTAGCAATTAGCTCATGGCTGGTGCTGAAGCAGGAAGTGATGTCGACTTTGGCTCTCTATAGCCATCATAAGGTCTTTATCTGTTTTATTTGTGTGTGTGTGTGTGTGTGTGTGTGTGTGTGTGTGTGTGTGTGTGGGGGGGGGGGGGGGGGGGGGGTGTTCTGAGGGCGCCACAGGTTTGGGGCAGATGGGCTCGGTGTCGGCCATGAGAGGCGGCCAGGCTTCCTCTGCACATTTTTGTGCTACACACGCGCGCACACACACACACACACACACACACACACACACACACACACACACACACACACACACACACACACACACACACACACACACACACACACACACACACACAGCCTGTGATCAGGTAAGTCTCTGCCCTGTGGAAACTTGTGGTGGAGGGAGCTCGCCTCAGGCTGTGAGTTTAGTGACTCGGCTCCATCTGTCACACATCTTCTCCACCTCCTCCTCATCCTCTCTCTCTCTCTCTCTTCCTCTCTCTTCCTCTCTCTCTCTCTCTCTCTCTTCCTCCCCCCCCCCCCCCCCCTCTCTCTCTCTCTCTCTCTCTCTCTCTCTCTCCCTCTCCCTCTCTTCCTCTCTATCTCTCTCTTCCTCTCTCTCTCTGTTTCTTGTCCTTTCTCTCCTCCACCTCAGCCTGGTCGCCAGAATAAAGCGTTGGCATTTTGCAAACTATAGGCCTACTGTCCGTACAATCTCAACGTACATTTGAAACAAAACGGATGATAATTTGGAACCCTCACTGCCTTTTCAGCGATGAATGCAAATAAAACAACTTTAACAATTGTTAAAGGGGGACTAAACCCCCAGATTTCTCGCAAAACGTCCTGTTGCTTGATTTAAAAAAGAGAAATGCAAGCAGTTTCCACCCGCTAGTTTGTTCCAATGCAAATTGACTGCAGCGCAGTTGTGAAAAAGGCAGAAAATCTCCTCTTGTCTCACTATACTCTTTGGCTGGGTTCAGACTGGAAATATTTACCAGAAATACCGCCATGACACTTTTCCCCCTGGATAGAGAATTTTTTTTATTTCAGAGTGTATCAGAGTTACAAAATCATTATAAATATCAACAACTAGCCAAGCAACGCTGTGGCCTGTATGGAAACAGCGTTACTTGAAATGGTCGAATGGAATGGAATCAATCTGGTCATTCAGTGGCGTTTTCCTGCCATGTAACGTAACTAACATTAGCCCATAGCTAACATTAGCCACAGTACCAGATTAAACCCACAATGCCTTGCGTTGCCCCAGCACTAGCCAGGAAACAATATTTCTCCCCAGGATGGCGAAGGCATTACCCTGCCTCAATGTTCGTCGAGTTGAAACAGCCATACAGTGCAGTTATTGCAGAAATAGACTCAATAACAACAATTAAACAAGTAAACAACCTGGATAACGTTGCGGTGAGCATCCTGGAAGGGGGCTCGCGCTACATTTGAATGCATAAAATAAAGCTGATAATATACAATTTGATTCTTTAAACATCTGACCCTTTCAAAAGTACATCACAAACGGACAGCCCTACTTAATCCTTGCTAAAAACAGGTCCATTGGAGTGAATGGAGATGTTGCAACTCTATTATATGGTTCTGGCGTTAGCTAATGATCACATGACCCCCCCCCCCCCACATGAGTGGGGAAGGGTGGGTTGAACAGATAGAGGGCACTCTTGCTGCCTGAAAATGATACAGTTTGAACAATTCTGACAGTTTAGTCCCAAAAGTGGAGATTTTGACCAGAATCCTTTACATACCACCTCAAAAGCCATATATATTGGTTAAAAGCTGAGAAAATGTGTTTTAGGTTTTAGTGCTGATTTAAGTCATGTACATGGTTTCTGACAACACACACAGATGTCAATCAAGTTCATGAGCAAAAACATCAGCACTACCCTACACCTCTTCACATTGACCTCTTCACTATGGCTGCTAATCTTGTCAATCCAGGAAGTTAAGCTCCCTCTGTCGCCCATATTTTCTCTTCCTCTGGATGAAAGCGCCCGCCAAAGACTCTATATTGAGATGATTCATGCGGGGGGAGCTGGTCTGGCAGCACTGCCCTCAGGCTGGTCCAACACCACATAGCTCCGAGGGGAACACAACCCAAGAGAATGAACTATGCATTTCCTCTGGTGCCGCCGTTAACCCCTACAAGACAAGAGCAGGCCTCAGATCAGCTCAAAACACTGTTGCTGTTAACCCCTACAAGACAAGAGCAGGTCTCAGATCAGCTCAAAACACTGTTGCTGTTAACCCCTACAAGACAAGAGCAGGCCTCAGATCAGCTCAAAACACTGTTGCTGTTAACCCCTACAAGACAAGAGCAGGTCTCAGATCAGCTCAAAACACTGTTGCTGTTAACCCCTACAAGACAAGAGCAGGCCTCAGATCAGCTCAAAACACTGCTGCTGTTAACCCCTACAAGACAAGAGCAGGCCTCAGATCAGCTCAAAACACTGCTGCTGTTAACCCCTACAAGACAAGAGCAGGTCTCAGATCAGCTCAAAACACTGCTGCTGTTAACCCCTACAAGACAAGAGCAGGCCTCAGATCAGCTCAAAACACTGCTGCTGTTAACCCCTACAAGACAAGAGCAGGCATCAGATCAGCTCAAAACAATGTTGCTGTTAACCCCTACAAGACAAGAGCAGGTCTGAGATCAGCTCAAAACACTGCTGCTGTTAACTCCTACAAGACAAGAGCAGGTCTCAGATCAGCTCAAAACACTGTTGCTGTTAACCCCTACAAGACAAGAGCAGGTCTCAGATCAGCTCAAAATACTGTTGCTGTTAACCCCTACAAGACAAGAGCAGGTCTCAGATCAGCTCAAAACACTGCTGCTGTTAACCCCTACAAGACGAGAGCAAGTCTCAGATCAGCTCAAAACACTGCTGCTGTTAACCCCTACAATACAAGAGCAGGTCTCAGATCAGCTCAAAACACTGCTGCTGTTAACCCCTACAAGACAAGAGCAGGTCTCAGATCAGCTCAAAACACTGCTGCTGTTAACCCCTACAATACAAGAGCAAGTCTCAGATCAGCTCAAAACACTGCTGCTGTTAACCCCCACAAGACAAGACAAGGTCTCTATATCTCAGATATAGAGACATATATATATATATATATATATATATATATATATATATATATATATGTGTGCAGAAACCTTGTATCTCCAAAAAAGCAATTTTTCACAAGGAAGAAAAAACATTCACATTTTAACATTTTAACAGGGTTCCGAAAGCACGCACAAATCGCTTGAGGAATAGTTTCTTCCCGCAGGCCACGAGACTCCTTAACATACACAAATAGTGTAGTAGCCGTACTGTACCGCACTGTAGCTGCTACCATTACGTATGTCTAATGTTTAACTGTATGTTTAATAAGGAATATGCTATCTGCACCTGTATGTCAAATACGCCGAATTTAGAACGCCGAGTTTAATTGTATATTTAATAAGGAATATGCTATTTGCACCTGTATGTCAAATACGCCGAATTTAAAATGTTTAAGCACGTCTAAAGTATGCTCATGACATGTGCACCTATGTGCAGTGAATATGCCACTGTCTCTGACTTGTCTTATCACTATACTGCCTTATTGCTTGTTGTGTCTCTTGTTGTTTTTGCACTCATATGCCCTGTTATATTTGTACTATGTTGTAAACGGAGTCCACAGCACAAGAATTTCACACGTGATACTTGTACCATGGAGTGACAATAAAAAATCTTGAATCTTGAATCTAATATACAGTGTACCGGTAATAGTAATAACGGTCCAAAGTACCTGAAACTTTCACAGGTTATTTTTGGGTACCCCCTAAATCAATTTATGAAATAAAAAATGGCCAAATTTGGGGATACAAGGTTTCCACCCGACAGCAGCTATATATAATGTATATATAACGCATAGGCCTATATATATAACGCACCTGCAGTGCAGAATGACAGATATCTGATTCTGGACCCAAATGTTCCTTGGCCTGGATGGGATGGAGGAGAGGCGACAAAACAGACGGGAGGTTTCTACACACGACCAAAATCTTCTAACGGGAGCCAGACAAAAAGCAAAGAATAAATAAACTAAAACAACACAGAAGAGGCCAGAAGGAGAGAAGAAGAAAGCAGCCGTCTTTAGGGGGGGGAATAAATAAATAAAATGAAATTGATCCGAAAGAGAAGAGTGAAATGCACCAAACTGAACATGCATTCTTCGTCTGTAACTACAGTAACTAAGCAAACTCCGGGGTTATTGAGGACACATTCCGCCCGCCCCCCAGGGCCAAGAAATAAAAAATAAAAGTTGCACCTTATGGAACATATGGACGCTTGGCACATTTTTTGGCAGCCGCCAAACAGTTCCACTCCCCAAGTCGTCTTCTGTGGTTTTGAAGCGCGGCCCGTTACATATGGAAGTGTTAGAGTTTTTGTCACCTTTAATTGACTTCATATTCGTTCCATTGAACTTTGAAAAGTCGTGGTAAACACTTTCCCCAACCCGCTTTGGGAGTGAGTGAGTGAGTGTGTGCATGTATGCGCGCGTGCATGTGGAAAAGCTTGTCGCCGTTTTCTAGTTGGGACCCGTACTTTATAGTTTCACACTCTCTCTGCTCTGAGCCAAAAGTGTTTTATTTCTTCTCTCTCAAGAAAAGTCGCTTGCGGTAATGCAGAGTTTATGTGAACGAAAGGAAAGATAAGTGGATTGAAACGGCATGCAACATCAAAATTAAGGCTGTGTGTAAAATGGAATAAGTTATCAAACAAAAACGAAAATGGAAAACGCGCTCAAATTAGGTAGGTTGACTCTCCCTTCTGGGCTTGCAGGAGAGAGATGCAGGGTCTTTTTGTAAGGAAACGGCGGATGTAAAAGTGCGGTTACTGTAGCTCCCTTGGACATTGGTTGTAAAAACGGAGTGGGCGCGGAGTGACAGAGACGCATGATTGATTAATGACTTACTTTTCCACTTAAAGGCCGCAAACGACTTCTCTGCGTTCATTTAACTTTAATTTATGAGGGGAACGCCAAGGTAAGGCTCGCACCGCGGAGCACTCTGGAGACACGGTTGGTGTCAGGAGAGCCTCGGCTGTCTTGGTTGGAAAAAATAGCGTGTGTGTGTGTGTAAAGCCTTCAGTCATGTGTGTTTGAGGCTCTGCCATAAATAATGCACTGCTGTCTAAAAAGGGAAGGCTCTCCAATTAATGCACAAAAGACAAATGTGAAACTGTGAAAAGGAACTATTTTGTGTATGGTGAAATCTCTCCTTTTTTGTCCCTCCTCACCCCCTGTAGTGCGAAAGAACTCATTCTCACCTTAGGAAAGACGTCAGAAGAAAGTAGCTGTTCTTGTACAGTATTTGCCTATTACAGTGGTTCTCAACATGAGGTCCAGGGGGTCCCCATGCAAATTGATGTATTGTTAAAAATCACTAGGGCTGGAAGATATTGACAAAATCAAAAATCAATATTTTTGACCAAATACCTCAATGTCGATATTGTGACAATATTGTAGAGATGGCTATTGGCTGGAGATGGCTGGTGCTTTCACAAAATATTTGCACAATGAGATGTTTGCTAAATAGGTTAATCATCAGTAATGTGTACATGACTAAGTGGCAGATAATAAAGAGCAGTCTGGTAACTTCAGAAAATGACATCACTTTACAATGCAGCCTTTAAAACCAGGAAATATTATGCTATCCAAAATGATGATATCTAGTAGGGGTGTCAAAAATAATCGATTATAAGATGCATCGCGATGCGGACGTGCACGATTCTGCATCGATTTACAAATCGATTATTTAAAAAAAAAGTGTTTTTTTGTGTGTTTTTTTAAATACTCAAATAAAATATAATGGAAGTACATGCAGTTGTTTATTTTAATTATGGGTCATAATACAATGCAATTCCAAATTCACTTTTATTTTAAAAGTAGCCACACAGTGAGAAAAAATAAAGTGAGAAAAAATAAATCATGTATTGCGGAAAAAAGTGATGCATCGATTTAAGATGCATCGAGATGCATCGATAATCGTAATCGAATCGAATCGTAGCCCTCTGAATCGTAATCGAATCGAATCGTGAGGCCAGTGAAGATTCACAGCCCTAATATCTAGGCTCATATCATGCTATCAATATATTGATATATTGGCCAGCGCTAAACATCACCATTATATAATTTACAAGACGTTAATGCAATTCAAGAATGTAGAACAATGACTATTTTGATTATAGTTTCTCAGTTAGCTCTCTATCTAAAATACAAATAGTCATGGAATTCTGGACAAAATCCTAATGATCCAACAATGAAAATATTATCAGATTTGGGTCTGACAGACACAATTTAATCAATTAGGGGTTCTAATGTGGCTAATGTGGATTAAACAGGGGCGTCTGTGGCTCAGGAGGTAGAGCGGGTCGTCCACTAATCAGAAGGTCGGTGGTTTGATCCCCGGCTCCTCCAGTCTGCATGTCGAAGTGTCCTTGTTGGGCAAGACACTGAACCCCAAATTGCTCCCGATGGCTGTGTCAGCATCCTGCGCGGCAGCTGGCTGCCCTTGGTGTGTGAATGGGTGAATGCAGGCACATTGCTTTGGATAAAAGCGCTATATAAATCCCGTCCATTTACCATTTAAATTAGGGGTCCTCAATATGAATAACTCAAAATGCCTCGTTCGGAATCTGATTACTTGCTGTGGCTAATAAAGTGAATCTTGAATGAAAAAGGTTGAGAATCAATGGCCATATGTGTTTTCCATGCATTTTTGCTGTATGTTGTTCATTTAATCTTGATTTGAGCCTTGCTCCCTCTGGTTTGAGACTGGATTACCTCCATATAGGCCTATACAGTCTGTTACCTCTACAGTACACTGTATAAACAGTTTGCTGTGGCCAATTTTGATTGTACCTATAGCCTACAAACGTTCATATTTCAATATATGACATATCATTTGAAAGTTTACAATCTTTACTTTCATAATCTGTAAAAAAAAAAAGAAAAAAAAAACCTACTTGTCCACCAGTCCCTGTCACATTTAGCCTAATCCAGTGGGACTGTTAATCTCCTCAGCAACTCAGGTGAGTTTGCGATCGGGCGGGGAGATTCGGATGCCGGGGGACACACGTATGCATATTTCATGGAACCAAAACCTCAAAGCCAAACCTAGATATTAGTCACTTTAGTAATTAAAAATGTATATTGCTCTGTGCCGTCGTCTCAAGTTGTGCATTATTAAAGTGTGGATCCCCCCCCACCTTCTCAAAGTTACATCGGCTCAAAAGGATTTTTAATGCAGGAACGCTGGCTGCTGTGTGCGCTTCACTCTGCTCCTCAGGGTGAATTAGCAGACATGTAGCAGATGAGAAAAACACACCATCTCTATTTGCAGGATTCTTTTCCAGGTGTCTGAGACAAGATGTATTATACAGTACTATATCATATCATCATATACAGTAACTATAGTTATTGACAATCACATTTGTTGCAGGGACGAAGTTGCCATTAAGACAGAAAACTCCATTCCTGTGCAGAAACGTTCAAATTCATTTTGAAATAAGACACAGAGATATTTAATAGAGACATCTAACTTTGCGTTCTTGGTCGCACTGCATCAGATAAATCCACAAACATGTATACTGTACGGCGTACAGTACGCAAGGGCTAAACTTTGGTTTGAGATGTGTGTGTGTGTGTGTGTGTGTGTGTGTGTGTGTGTGTGTGGGGAGGGGGGGGTTACATTAAAGAACCAAAAAATATCATATAATATCATAATTATTTCATATCTAACACTATCCTGAATCCACTCAGCTTGCAGTCATACCCAATTTTTTATGCAATTCCAAGAATATTCAGTGACCTCAGTATGCAGAAATATTCAAATACAATACAGTTGCACAGGTGAAACACAGGTGAAACATTTATACTGCATGATTTTTGCCCCAAACTGCATGGGATTAGTAAAGTGGGCATGTCTGTAAAGTGGAGTATTTGTGGGTACCCATAGAACCCATTCTCATCCAGATATCTTGAGGTGAGAGGACAAGGGTCCAAGGGCCACGCCAGTTTTTCCCTCGCCAACATGTTGCCTACATTTGGAGCGTTATTTAGCCCCCTTACAGACAAGCTAGCATGACATGGTTAGTACCAATGGATGCCTTAGAATTAGATCTTCTAGTTTCATATACCAGTATCTTCACTCTAGCTTTAGAAATGAGCCCCTGTGAAAGAATAGTAATGTCAGCCACGGAACCTTTTTGCGTGGACACAATCTGACCCCTAGCCCCACCCCCTGATCCCTAGTGCAAATTTCACCCTTGACTGTATGCAGCAAATGTAGTGCATGAGATGGTAATTTTTTTTTTTTTTATATATTTTATTTTACTTTTTCAGAACATAAAGAAAACAAAACAAGAACAGGAAAAAAGAAAAGAAAAAACATATATACATACATTCAACATTACAATGCTACAAAATGTCAAAATGTGCTTACAAATCGATAAAAAAAAAATATATATATATATATATATACTGTGCAAAGGATCCCAAAGAAACTCAAATACCGCTTTTAGCCTGATCAAAATAGGTCAGGAACGGGTCCCAAATAACGGAAAATTTCCTTAGAGAATTTGACCTCTGGAATCTGAGTCTCTCCATACGTATAACTGAGATCATGTCTGTCAGCCACAGCTGAAAAGAAGGTGGAGAGGAGGACTTCCATTCCTTCAAAATTAGTTTCTTGGCAACTGTCATTCCCTGTGTCAGAGATTGCTGCACGGCCGTTGGGAGGAGCAAAGAGGACTCCGAGCAGCCAAAGATGGCGAGTTCCGCCTCCAGTTGGAGGGTTATTTTGTAGGCCTTAGAGTACCAGTCAAATATTTTGGCCCAGAATCCTGATAGTGAAGGGCAAAACCAAAAAGCATGGGACAGTGTGCCCTCCGACACCCGACACCTATCACATAGTGGTGAGACCGAAGGATATATCTTGTGTAACCTATGCTTGGAGTAATGAAGACGGTGAGCAACTTTAAATTGGATAAGTTGATGTCTACTATTAATTGAACAGAGCTGGACCACAGACAGACTCCTGTCCCATATGATTTCAGACAGATCCACACCAAGTTCCTCCTGCCACGCCTCTTTGATCCTCTCAGTGGGGGCCTTAATGCAATCGTCGAACAAACACACAAACTTAGAAATAAGATGCCTGGAGTTGGGAGGGCTTAACAAAACCTCAAAAAAAACATGTTCGTCTGGGAGAATGTCAAAATTGCGAATCTTGGATCGGACATAATGTCTAACTTGTATATATCTATAAAGATGCGTTTGGGGCAACTCAAATGCTCTC
Source organism: Poromitra crassiceps (assembly GCF_964638095.1). Lineage (NCBI taxonomy): Eukaryota > Metazoa > Chordata > Actinopteri > Beryciformes > Melamphaidae > Poromitra > Poromitra crassiceps. The sequence goes on from NC_139625.1 coordinate 76,842,660, forward strand.
TTCAGAAGATCAAAGGATGCAAATTGGCCATCAATATACAGGTCACTGATGTAGACCAGCCCCTTTTCACTCCAGGCATGGCAAATTCTATCTGACCATGAGGGCAAAAAAGAATGATTAAAACAGATTGGTGTGTGAACAGAAACATCTGGTACATTCAAAACTTTCTTAACCTGATTCAGAATTCTGACAGAGTTTTTCACAACAAAACTCAAACCTTTCAAAGTCCCAGGCTCCTCTAGCTTAGAAAACAACATGGCTGGCAATGAGGACCTGGCGATAGAGCCAGCCTCCATTTGTAGCCACAGAGGGGCCCCGGGAGTTAAATTGCCAGCAGTTCCTTGTCGCCAAAACATCAGAGCCCTAACATTGGCAGCCCAGTAATAGTGCTTAAACACTGGTAAGGCCAGCCCCCCTGCCGACTTAGGTTTTTGCAGATGAATTTTAGAAATTCTATGGTTCTTATAATTCCAAATATAGGACAGAATTATGGAGTCCAGCTCTTTGAAGAAAGCCGATGTAAGAAAAATGGGGAGGCTTTGACACAAATAAAGGAACCTGGGAAGTGAAACCATCTTAATTGAGTTTATACGACCAATCATGGATAAAGGGAGGATTTTCCAGCTTTCTATACATTGTTTAAGTTTTGAAACAAAATCCCTAAAATTCAACTTAAATATTAGCTTAGGATCTCTGGGTATGGTCAAGCCAAGATAGGTGAGGTGGCCCTTTGCTAATTTGAATGGGAGACTCTCCAGGAACCCAGGAGTAAAGAGATCAGAGAGATGCATAAAGTCACTTTTTGTCCAATTAATTGTGTATCCAGACAGCTTACCGAAAGAAGTGATTAGTTCTAGGAGAGGGGGGATAGATTTTTCTGAATTATGCAGGTATATTATCACATCGTCGGCATACAAACTGATACGCGTCTCGACACCTCCGACCTCAAGGCCTGCAAGGCTTGCGTGACTACGTATTTTTAAGGCAAGGGGCTCAAGCGCGACGGCGAAGAGGGCCGGCGAGAGAGGGCAACCCTGCTGGACCGAACGAAATAATGGAAACCTGGTTGACTTATCGCCATTACTTATAACTGAGCATGCCGGACTGTGCATGAGATGGTAATGAGCTACTTTTTTAGTTACTTTTTATTTATTAGGGCTGGCACGGATCAGAAAACCCACGGATCGGATCGCGTGACGGATTTTGAGCCACGGATCACAGATTTTTCGGATCAGCAAAAAAAAAAAAAAAAGGCTATATCAGATTTTTTCTCTCAAAATTAGATTTTCGATTAGATTTTTTTTAATATATTTCTCTAACCATTTGTTGCCCTGCACAGCTCAAAAAATATTTTTTTATCATGACACAATTTATGCTTTTACTCTGAAGGCAGAACAACCCAACTTCCTGTTTTAGGTGGCACTGCGCCTAACTTCCTGGCTGTTGCTTGCTAACGTAGTCACTTGACACGGGTACAGACCAGACCGGGTGAGTCTGGAAACATAACGTTTCCAGACTCACCCGGTCGGACCATTGACGTTCCGAACCACGTTCCGAACCGTGGGGGCTGATCCGTACGGGTCACGGATTATCCGTGATCCGTGCCAGCCCTACTTTTTATGCATGAGTTTCGTTGAAGTGGGCAGAAGTCAGGTCTTTCTTAACAGTCAAAGTACATTTATGAACAAAGCACTTTCAATTAACACATCATATGTCTTTGCAGATCATCAAAAGACATACATGCTTGTGTGTCCAAACTGTATTCTGGAGATTACAAACTTCTCGATATGAGCGTACAATTTACATATTTGAATTTAAATGAAAATGAATCATGGTGGAAAGAGTCTAGCAGACCCATTTTGGGGCAGAAATTTTGGCAACGTGCACAAAATTAATTTTTGTGATTTTCATTCAGAATTAACTCTCAGTACTCAGTATTTGTAATAGGTTTTTCTTCTCTGCGAGTGCTTTCCTATGTATTTTGAACTCTTTTTGGGTCTTAAAATCAGTTTAACATCAGATGTTTAATAATTTGAATGGATTTTGATTTAATCTTTCTAAATGGCAAAACTCAACCACAGATTAAGGCACTGACCATGTTCAAATGAGTGAAACAGCACCTGCAATCCAATACATTCAATACGAAAGCAAGCAGTAGCTACACACTGATGTTTTGCCTGATTTCCCATGCGTTCAAATCACCCACATGAACATATTTAACACCAATTAAACATTACGAAATAAAGTCAATTATTTCACAACAAGCCAACCACCAGCATGCTGCCCTATATCAGTGCAGATATTCAAATTAAAGTATAGAATTACAAGCTGGTAATTCCTTCAAAAAGACTTCCAATTATGAATCAAAGCATTGGCGACGCTGGCATTGTATTCAGTCACTTAATACAGAGGAGGTGATAAGGCTCACATGCATGAGACACACGCATGCACGCACGCACGCACGCACGCACGCACGCACACACACACACACACACACACACACACACACACACACACACACACACACACACACACACACACACACACACACACGCACGCACACAAAATGCAATTATACACATGGATACAAAATGCATGTATGCCTACTGTATATGCTTATGTGCACCCACCAGTGCAACTATGATAGGGGAGACCGGGGTTGGTTAACTTTTTCCTCTCATGTGATTTTTTTTTTTTTTTTGCCTACTTTTTCTTACTGCTCTCAGCATTGCTTGACTGAAAATATTCTTACCTTGGCATGATATTTTAATTTAATCAAATTATTGAAATAATCTTATGTCATAGTAAAACTGCATAGGATAACTCAGCACTCCCTCCACTACAGCCCTGAATGTACATCACATGTCTGTCTAGTTTTTCTGACTATTTCAGCAGCAGATCTGACTGCTACAGTAGGTCACTGGCAGGCAGGTAATGGGCCATCCATCATTAGGAACAACAGGAACAACAAAAGCAGTTGCTTGCCAAAACTCTTGAAACAACAGCCTATGAAACCAACATGCTAATCGCCCCCAATAGGCGATTCTAAAAGAGACAAAAATGATTTCCCCCAACCCCTAATCAAAAGGTCTGAGGAGCCAACTTTGTCACACCCCGCTCTCACACACACTTTGTGTCGGGGGCATCTCCTGATTGTAACGTACATTTTATTCATCCAAGACCGATTCAAGTCTGAGTCATATTCACTCCCGAGATCGAGTCAAGTCCGAGTCAGATTGACTACAAGTCCGAGATGATTATTTTTGGGGCATTTTGCCTTTATTAGACAGGACTAGGCAGACAGGAAAGGGGGGGCGAGAGAGAGGGGATGACATGCGGCAAACGACATCGGGTCGGAATTTGAACCCGCGTCGGCCATGCGAAGGACCGAGCCTCCGTGGTATGTATGCTACCAGGTGAGCCACCCTATTTCTATCTTTGTTTAAACCATGAAGAACACAAATGTGTAACAACAACCCCCAGAGCCGTGAGGCAACCATCACCACGTGACCTCTCAGCTCTTTTGGCGACTTCCGTAAACGCACCGCGGAGCCTCCGACGTTTTATGAAATGCAGCATAGACCGACCGTTAAAAAAAACACTCCACAGCTGTGGATTCAGACAAAGGTCAAGCACACCATCGGGCTCATAGTCCAGGACGAGTTGGGAAATACGGTAGTACCGCCCAGGGGACGGTAGTACCGCCCAGGGGACGGTAGTACCACCCTGGTTTTGGGTTAGGGGCTTGGGCTTGGTGTTTGAAGACTCCCTGGAGACCGGGGTTGAATGCTGCAGATTTTTCTCTGGGTTTCTCTGAGACACTGCTCGCTCAAAACTGATTGAAATGCTGGCCAATGATTGGTTTTGCCGGAATCCGGAAACCTCCAATCAGTAATGACTTTAGCGATCAGGCACGCCCACCCAACCTGCCTCTGTTGAAAATGAACTGCTCTCTGATTGGTGCTACCTGTCAGTCATTAAATTGTTCTCTCCTTAAAACAGCAGCAGGGGCTGCGAAGTGGCACAGACTCACTATTCTGTAGTATGCAGAGCGCAGCGGTTCAATGCAATATTTAAGTCTGGGGAGAGACTATAAGAACTGTGACAATGAACCCGTGAGACAACCAACCCCCGGTCTCCCCTACATGTACGTAAACGCATGTGCGCACACACAAATTTAAATCCAATGATACATATGTACCCGCATGCACGCACGCACACACTTCAGTTACTTTTGTCTCACCGTTCCAATAGCAGCGGGCCTTTCACGGCATCACATTAGTCACAAAGCGTCTTACACATAAAGTTTACACCGCCTAATCTATTAGCCCGCAAATGGGATTTTAATTGAATTGGCATCAAAACGACAAACAATGACGCCTCTGTTGCAATTAATAAAATCACAGCGCAGAATCTATGAGGCTTGATATGAACCGCCATTCAAATAAAGTTCATTAATGTAAATGCAAGCAAGCCATTGAAAGAGCCCTCACATTTTTCAGCCCCGTCTCCCCCTGACAGTGTGATTTGAAAGGGGACAACAGAGAGAGAGAGAGAGAGAGAGAGAGAGAGAGAGAGAGAGAGAGAGAGAGAGAGAGAGAGAGAGAGAGTGAGAGATGTTTTGTTCCAATAAAGATGAAAAAAGAACAATGACACCCTCTTCTCAGGCAATATGGAGGTAGTTAGCATGCTAATAGCTAACAACAGATAATAGATGGAAGGATATAAAATAAATATACTATGACTAAATAAATAAATAGAAAATCAGGTGTGTGTTCAGCCCAGTCGGCCTACCTTTCTAGAATCGACGGAAATGTAGAATGTATAACATTTCTGAACCTAAATACGTTATACACATATCACATTTCTAGATACGTGAATATTAATGTTATAGAGAGCCAAAGTCACGCCCACTTCCAGTTCCGGCATATGCACCAGAGCCATTCATCAGTCATTATTTTTCCCATCTACATTTCGTAAAATGCTTATAAAAATAGAGACCATAGAACATTCACTTGGACCAAAACTTAAAAACAAAACGTATTTTGTATCCACATTTTTTCCCCATGGTCTCTCATGATTCCAAATATAGCTGAATCGCTTGGTTTGACCAAGTAAAACTATTTATATAAGCATTTTACATAACACATAACACATAACCATTTGGGAATGAGTTGCTCGGTAAAACATTTCAAAGGGCAGGGACTTTCAAAAAAATACCTGGCAGGTGATTGGATGAACCATCTGTCCATCACGTCTATCATGGTTTCACTCTTACTGGCGTCACACCAAAGCCCGCCCTTAGCTGCCCCATAGGACGCTGATTGGTGCAGATTCAAACCAATAGACTGGAGCCAGCCGGCAAGCTCCGCGTTGGAGAGATGAAACCATGGAAGTGATACTAAAAGCTGTAGTTCCTCCAATGGCCACTTGAGGCTGGCTCCAAAAGGGAGTCGTTCCCCGTTCACCCACATGTTAAAATACCCGTCTTTACCACAGGATTAAAGATGTTTACAGTCTGGTTCAAAAAGAAAAACGTTTTGGTCTCTGTCCATATTTTTTATGATTGGAGAATGGCAAGATGGATTTGTCATGTGATCACTGAGTAAACTACAGTAATACTGTATAGTGCAAAACCTTTCTTTAAAAATGCTTTTTGAACTGGTGTTGCTTTGTATCTCTTTTTCTTTTTATTCTTGACTGTTCTATATTGATGTTTGTTGTTTCGGGACAACAATGGAAATACGTTTGACGACTTTTTTGTGATATCTTGATGACTTTTACTGTATGCTTGTTAGTGTACTGTATTTTTTGATTTGTCAAATAAATTCAATCATCACGATCCTGTGAACTCGTTAAACCATCATAACCCGTTGCTTTAGTTGCCTAAACAACCAAAGTCGTTTAACGTGGACGTTGGAAAGGCAGTGAGGTTTTCAACTGAACCAGCATTTAGTTTCAAATGTACGTTGATATTGTACATGTGCCTGGTTTAAGACATGTAAAATTCCAACCTTTTATTCTGGCGATTGGGTCGGTATGTTGATAAATTCAAGGTCCAGTCATTTCCACAGCTACTTTTACAAATAAATGCAGGCAAATGACAGAGTAGCGATTAGAAATGGGAAGAGAAAGAGAAAGCAGTAAAGCACCACGTGATTCTTCTTCTTTTACAAAGCGGTTACAGTGTTTTTAAATGAAAGCCCTTCTGCTAGCAGTGGCTGAGTAAATACAATGAGGTGATTAAAAGGGGGTGAATGCTAATTAAATGGGTATGGTAATGCTGTCATACTTAGCAGATGGAAGAAGGATCACTTAAGTGTAATGCACATGTTATGCTGTTTCCAACATGACATGCCAGCCCTCACGGGATCACTCTCTGCTGTCAAGTCTGCTGCCTCCACGCACGCACGGACGCACGCACACGCAGCATACACACACCTCCAGTGACACCACCTAGGATCCAAACTGTGTGCATGCATCACTGACACCGGTGTTGGGCAGTAAAGTGAAGTAACATGTTAGTGTAATTGTATTCCTTTTTCTGAGTAACTAGTAGGGATTACAATTTCCAAAAAGTTAATTATATTGCAGTTACTAATCCAAGTAACTTCAAGTGACTGCATTACTCTCTCCAGCGTTAGCACAGAGCTAAAACAAAGTGTGCTGATAGCATGACGCTCTCCAGCGTTAGCACAGAGCTAAAACAAAGTGTGCTGATAGCATGACTCTCTCCAGCGTTAGCACAGAGCTAAAACAAAGGGGGACACCTCGCCATTCCGAAGTGTCGGCATTCCGATCATTGACTTCTATGCTTTCGGAGAGGCGGCCCTTTTTTATCTCCAAAAAATGTTTCGCAGAGAGGTTAGTATAGGCTTAGGCGTGGGGGGTGGGAGAGGTTAGGTTTAGGGTTAGGGTCTGGGGGAGGGTTCTTTCGCAATGGCGAGGTTAGGGTTAGAATTTTGTCGGAATGCCGGTATTTCGGAGTGCCGACATTTCGGAATGCCGAGGTGTCCCCAAAACAAAGTGTGCTGATAGCATTACTCTCTCCAGCGTTAGCACAGAGCTAAAACAAAGTGTGCTGATAGCATTACTCTCTCCAGCGTTAGCACAGAGCTAAAACAAAGTGTGCTGATAGCATTACTCTCTCCAGCATTAGCACAGAGCTAAAACAAAGTGTGGTGATAGCATTACTCTCTCCAGCGTTAGCACAGAGCTAAAACAAAGTGTGCTGATAGCATTACTCTCTCCAGTGTTAGCACAGAGCTAAAACAAAGTGTGATAGCATTACTCTCTCCAGCGTTAGCACAGAGCTAAAACAAAGTGTGGTGATAGCATTACTCTCTCCAGCGTTAGCACAGAGCTAAAACAAAGTGTGGTGATAGCATTACTCTCTCCAGCGTTAGCACAGAGCTAAAACAAAGTGTGATAGCATTACTCTCTCCAGAGTTAGCACAGAGCTAAAACAAAGTGTGCTGATAGCATTACTCTCTCCAGCGTTAGCACAGAGCTAAAACAAAGTGTGCTGATAGCATTACTCTCTCCAGCGTTAGCACAGAGCTAAAACAAAGTGTGCTGATAGCATTACTCTCTCCAGCGTTAGCACAGAGCTAAAACAAAGTGTGGAGATAGGTCTGGCTATGTGAGACACTGCATTGCCAGATTAGTTTTTGTCCTATAAATAAATACAAAAGTATGCAGTTTCAAGATTCACTTTAATAGCCACAGTAAGTAATCCGATTACAACTGAGGAATTTAGTGTAAGTATGCAGCATGGCGGTCACATCAATATAGAGCTACTGTATATACAGAGCTATATAGAAAACAGTCACATAACAATTACAACATTTGAAGTGCAGTCTGATTTGGCTGATTGTTGACTCCTCCTGTAAGGTTAATTATTGTTCCAATAAAGTGGATTCAGTTATAAAGAAGCTGGCTAAACAGGTTGTAGCCTAGTAGCCTAGTAGTATGCCACTTTTTTCAGAACGTGGGCTAGCGAATAATGTAATGAGTAATGTAACTAATTACTTTTAATAAAAAATAATAAGTAAAGTAACTTTATTACTTCTTTGTTAAGGCTGTGGAGCGTCTGACAGAATCGGTGATCAGTCAGTACACAGTACGCAATGGTTAGCTGTCATGCCACAGAGAAAGTCACTATTTTCTATGTAGCCATCCTATGGATGTCATATTTGATGTGACACTCTTGACATTATTCTCCCTCACACCACAAACACATACTGTATACCAGGTGTTCTCACCTGGTGGGTCGCGGGGCCGTTTTGAGTGGGTCACAGATGTGTGCATGGGGGGAAAAAACAATCTTCTCCTTGAGGACGCTGGCATCTGCAGCTGATATTACTGTCTTTCAGAGGCTGTAGCAAGCTCATTTTTAAAGCTAGAGTGAAGATATTGTTACTAGACCAAACTAGAAGACCTAAAGCGTCCATTGGTACTAAACATCTCATGCTAGCTTGTCAGAAGGGGGCTAAAACACTCACCGTTTTGGCTAAATTTTGTTGAGGGAAAAACTGGCATGGATGGCCATTTTCAAATGGGTCCCTCACCTCAATATATCTGAATGGGTTCTATGGGTACACACACGTACGCACGCACGCACGCACCCACACACAAATATATATATATATATATATATATATATATATATATATATATATATATATACATATATATGTGTGTGTGTGTGTGTGTGTGTGTGTGTGTGTGTGTGTGTGTCTTAGGGCATTCAGCGACTAGTCGACTAGTAAAACCACTAGTCGACACTGTGCATAGTAGTCAACTAGTCGTCATTCTTGGTTTCCCCTGTTTCCATAGTGCAGTGCAGTACAACAGATATGCCACTGGGGGGCGCTGTGGGTGTGTTGACTGCCAAAGTAGCAGAAATGGGATAGTAGAGGAAGAAAAGAGCATTAACGCTACATAGTAATAGAAATAGTAATAATAGTTTACCTGAGCAGATAAAACCATCATCTGCAAGATATGTAAGGCTACAACAGCAGTACCAGCGCTATGCATAACCATCGCTACACCCGGTGCCGGGTACTAGTGTGGATACATCATACTGTAAGCAGCAGCAGCAACGTGACTCACTTTGTGGAGTATCATAATGGAATAACATTTACCACCATCATGCATTTTATTATGGGGTTTCCTGCAAGTAAGTTTTGCATTTCTGTTTGCAATGCATTTCCCTTTATACTTTTTCTTACAATAGCCACTATTTATTAAACCCATTATAATAGAGATGGCGATGTTAGACACAGCTTCTTGTGTTTCACGCACGGGTAAAATGTGTCAATCTAGTGCTCATTCCGTGTTGGTAACAATGAATGTCACTTAATGTTTATTCCAATAAACCATTCGTAAACGTTATGCAATCTGTGGACATGCATGATAAGTGTCGAGATTGCTATAGTAGTTTCACAAGTTATATCTGAAGTTGAGCTGTGTTTGGGCATAACGTTACTTTAGTGCATCATACGCTATCAGTCTGAATAGCGTATGATGCGCTATTCAGAGCGACCGAAGGTGGACATAATGTTTGTTGTTGTTGAACATAAGATTTGTTTTAACAATCACTTTCTACATTATGCCATGTTAACTAAACATAATTTAAACTATTTGGAGAAATTTGTGGCGTTGTTACTGCAGTCACTCAATTCCAGCTCAGACAAGCGTAGTCCAATCAGATCGCGGTTAAGATCTGGCGAGAGAATCCAGCTTCCTTGCAAGGTCAGGTGACTGAATCATTAAGGACAAATGTGGGTCATGAGGCTAGACCAGTAGAGTACTATTGCTGGATACTGTATGCACATACACATTATGGTCAAAAAGGGACAGAGAAGAAAGCTACCAGGAACTGACAAAAACTAAAACTAAAACTTTTAGAACTTCCAATTTGCAGAGGTACGCTGCGGTGGGGTGGGGATCAGTCAACTTTGACAGAACTCTAAAGGCCTTCATTATATCTGTCCTGCGCCCCCTGCTGCCATCAGCGCTCCACTATCAGCATGTTCTTTAATGACGCCACATGTTTAGCTCCTGCAAAACAAACTTCACACAGAGATGGCAGGTCCTGTAATCAGATGTCTCACTCTCTCAAAAATATGGAACTGCCTGTAAATGAAAACGGAATATTTTCCGTCTTCATTTACTGGGGAAGGGGGGGGGGGGTGCACCATTAGTGTCAGAGCAGCCATTTGTTTGTTCCTGCAGCATCTGTTTATAGCGCTGCTGTCACACAAAAACATAAAACCATGCCAGATATCAATAAATAAATAAATAAATATATAAATATCTATCTATCTATCTATCTCTCTCTCTCTCAAGAGAGAGAGAGAGAGAGAGGTCTGTGTGGAGCAGCGGTATATTCCCCCCCCCCCCCCCCCCCCCCCCCCCCCCCAACACAAGGGCCGCAGGCTCGAGCCCCCATGTTTTGGACAAAGTGATGAATTGATGAATCAGTTTAAAGGTGAATTTGTCCGTTACTGAAGAGTTAATGGCTTTTCAACCCCATCGTTTACATATATTTTTGTATTGAGGCATAAGGCTCAAGTCAAGTCTCAAGTCTAAATGTAGAACACCAAGTCAAGTCTCAAGTCTAAATGTAGAACACCAAGTCAAGTCTCAAGTCTAAATGTAGAACACCAAGTCAAGTCTCAAGTCTAAATGTAGAACACCAAGTCAAGTCTCAAGTCTAAATGTAGAACACCAAGTCAAGTCTCAAGTCTAAATGTAGAACACCAAGTCAAGTCTCAAGTCTAAATGTAGAACACCAAGTCAAGTCTCAAGTCTAAATGTAGAACACCAAGTCAAGTCTCAAGTCTGGAACACCAAGTCAAGTCCATGTCATTAATGTGGGCAGTGGTGGATTAAAGGGTAGAGAAGCAGGCTTGTGACTAGAAGGTCGTCGGTTCAATCCCCGGGACCAGCAGGATACATCTTGTTGGGGAAAGTGAAAAAGCAGCGCTTGCCACTCCCTCATTACCACCACTGAGCACTGAGGTGCCCTTGAGCAAGGCCCTTAACCCCAACCGCTCCAGTGGAGCTGCTCAGTGGCCAGCAGATTAGACTGTGGTTGTACTGGGCAGCTTCAGTGTGAATGTGTGTGTGAATGTGAACAGGGCGCTCCTGAAAAAGAGAGCATTGCTCTCAGTGAGACTCCCCCCTGTATGTATAAATAAAGGTAAATGTCAAGTCTCAAGCCTAAATGTAGAATTGGCAAAGGCAAGCAGTATCAATTTGATATCTTAAAGAGAACTAAATATCTAGGCCTTTTCAATGCAATAATGATTTCACAGACTCACATTATCTCCCAGTGTACGAATCAGTGTCAGAATATCCGTGGATTTTTCCTTTCAGCTGTCAAATTTGGGGGCTGCAGTTTGATGTGACGCGCTCTCCCCCGACGGCGTGAACCAGAAATAAAATGAAAAACACAAGAAGAGGAAGACACCCCCGCCAGCGCTGTGTTTGTGCTTATGATTCCCACATTAGAGACGACCTGTAACAGAGGGCTTAACGCGCTCAGATCAGCAGTCTGTGGAGGGATCAAACGAAATGCACAAGGTGAGGGAACTCCCGTCACTTTCCATTCCCGCCGAGAAGAATAGCCCGGGGCGCCGCTCGCCAATCGAGGGGGCGATAAAAGGCTGCGAGGCGCATTAAAAAAAAGTCACGTTTTTGAACCATTTGGAAGGGGAAGTTAACCAAATAGGAGCGCGGCGTAATGTTCCTTTAAGCTGTCATTTAAACTTATACCTATCATCAGTCCTGGCCGCCGCGTTGATGATCCAACGAGGGGCGCACACTTGATTAACTGTGCCCCATCCAAGCGTTGCTTTCTCTATTTCTGTCAGGCCTAATGGCATTAGATCGCTAATTATAAGATTATTCACAGTTCACGCAGGCCTCACTGTTAACTTTTGAGATATGAGACCATTATCTTCTTCTAATCTCTTTTTCTCTGAATTACGGCCTAGATTCATATCGCGGCTTGACGGCTCGTATGTTGCGCCCATCCTCAAACTGGTGCAGATCGTTTATTTTTATTTGATTTGGATTTTTTTTTGCAGGTTCCCTTCTCACAACTTCTGTTTCGATCATCGGCGACTCGTCCGTTTTCAAAAAAGAGTTCTTAAGCGACACACGGAAAGGTGGCAGCGGTTTTAATCACATACCTTTAGGCCTACTGTGAAAAAGAGTGGATATACATTGTCTGTTGTTGAGGGGTCAAAATCTGCCTTTAACACGTTCACTGCCAATGGCGAGTTGACTCGTCAAAAAAAATCCAACGGTTGACTGCCAATGACGAGTTGAGACGTCAAAAAAAAAAAAAAAAAAAATTTGACGGTGCTACGTGGATCAATGCCCCCCACGTCTCCTATAAAAATATTGGAGCCACCGAACGTGTACAACCCATTCCACCGACCCACTAAGTGGCGACAGTGCTCTCCATTCTAGAGGAAGGCAAGCAAAAAGCAGTGTGAGGAAGCCATTCTCATGAAAATGGATTGGCGAAAACGCTTTCGCGCTTGGGAGCTGGCGGTGGGGTTTTGCAAATTTGCATAATAGATTACGGGTGGAACACACTTTGAAACACGCAGCATAAATAAGACCAGAATCGCAAAAGCTTCATCAAAGCTCTCAGAACCCCAAGAAACGAGCGAGCCCATCCAGACTTGCCCAGCGGCCGCCAGCAGACAGGCACAGCAGCAGCAAAGCAGTGAGCCTGGTGACGCGAGGTTACAGCAGCAACAGAAACGAGCTTGTGACACGCCCGCTGCAGCCAAGAAGAACACACACGGAGGGAGGAGTTTGAAGGAGAGGGGTGTTTCCTGCTGTTATGGAGGAAATTACTGTTCAAAACTATTGTTTAGATGTCTGACGTTTTACTGATGCCAAAAATGAATGGTTAAAGTGACTGTTCTATCGATTTTCACAAAAAGCCGTTTATCTCAGAATACATTTTCAGACGCTGAAACCATGCTGTATTCAACTGCTAATGCTTACATAACTACTAACTCTACAAACTAACTCTTTTAGACAGAGAAAGCACACATTCTATTAGTTCTTTTGAGATATTGTGTGTTCACAAAATCCTAACAGAAACGAATCCTCGGCTCTTGAAAGATGAGCCAGAATCCTCAAAAAAACCCTCTGGCAGAAGCTAACTACAGTATTGAAAAACGGCTGGCAGTGAATGTGTTAACAACTATTCTCTGGTTTGTTTTGTACATTTATTGTACATTGTACAATAGCCTATATCCTTCAGTGACCTCCCACAGATATTAATGTGATCCAATATATGTAGAAGTAACAGAATGAAATGGAATATAAAAAAGTGTTTAAAATATCAAATACCAAATACCTACCAAACTAGTTTGTATGTTTATCATGTTAGGTACCATTTCAATTTTCCATTAACTAAGGAAAAATCTCTTTCTATAGGCTACCAGATTAGGCTACCAGATAAGCAAGCATTCAGTCTGGATATTTCTCGATTATTTCACTTGGTTTATACAAAATAGCTAGTAAATATCTAGTAGGCTATAGATCTACATGTTTTCTGATGTGGATTGTGGTTAGAACGGGCAAGGTATCACAAATGGACTGCATTTCGAGGCATATTTCTTCTTGGGACGTGTTTCATCCATTTTCAGCAGAGGGCAAACTGAGTGGAGTGGAGGGCTTGAGCGAGTGCAGTGACGAGGGTCGCACATCAGGCAGTCTGCCTCTGGTTTGGGTTGCCAGGTACCACAACACATATCCCCCACAGACACTGAGAAACACCCATTTGATTTGTATCACTATGAAATCAGGAGGATAACGGGAGAAATTACCAATCGGGAGCACAGTGGGAGAAAAGGTTAAAAATAGGAAGACTCCCGCCAACATCGTGAGTGTTGGCAGGTAGCCCATGTGATCATGGTTGCTGCTCCTCACAGCCAATCCACACCTCGGCTTTCACCTCTTTGATGGCTGTCTTTACAGTTCTCACATGTCTGTACAAAGACTCGTGGCACAGTGTAAAACTACACTTTAAATAATGTGGGGTAGAGTCGTTTTGAACAGAAAGCAAGCCTTCCCATACAATGTCAGAATGGCTGAATCGTGTTTTTAAAAACTCACCTGTAGCATATTTTTAAACCTGTGGTTTGTTTTGTTTTATTTCACATTATGTTATTATTATTATTGTTATTATTATTATTATTATCATCATCATCGGCGGCGTTCTTTGTATTTCCTTCTGTTGAGAAACTCTTGTTCTATATCATAATATTCACTCAGCATCTTGCTGAAAGGGTAAGAGCTCAGGTGATCCCTGACAGAGATCCTCCGTTACACAAGTAGGCTACATACATGTGAAATTCTTATGCTAGGGATACTTATCTTAGTTCAAATTGACTAAGTGGGGCAGCGGTGTGGTGGCGGTGTCAGTCACGATTGCGATGTCATCAGTGATGTCATCAGTGATGTCACTTGAACAATTGTGATGTCATCAGTGATGTCATCAGTGATGTCACTTGAACAATTGTGATGTCATCAGTGATGTCATCAGTGATATCTCACTACGCCCAATCCTACTGTGTGTGACACGTTACTATTCCATCTCATATGACATAATATATTAGGGATGGGCATCGAATTTCCGAATAATCGTTGTTATTATCAAGGTCGACTTTTATTATTGAAATTCGAAATTCGTTTTTTGAAAAAAAAAAAAAAAAAAAAAAAAAAAAAAATTGTGAGTGAAATGTTGCATTGTCTCCCCTGATTCTAAGAATAGTCGAATCGCTTGGTTTGAGCAAGTAAAACAATTTTTATAAGCAACCTCTCCCTCTTCATGGGATTTCATCCGCCATTCATTTTTCCATAAACCTAGCTTAAAATGCTTATAAAAATTGTTTTACTTGCTCAAACCAAGCGATTCGACTATACTTAGAATCAGGGGAGACAATGCAACATTTCACTCACATAAAAAAAAAAAAAAAAAAAAGAAATTACATTTTAATTTTTTTTTACATTTTTATTTTTATTTTCGAATTTCGAATTAAATTCGAATTTGGCCAGCGAAATTCGAATAGTGTTTTTGCTAGAAATGCCCATCCCTAATATATATGACATATTTTGTCAACCCTGGCTTGAAAAAGCTAGGTCAACCTAACCTTATATCCTCCCTACCGAAAGCTAGGATGGATATTAGCGCTTAGCTTCACCGAGCTAGCTTAACGGCTTCTTAGTAGACTGGCTAGGCTCAACTTTAGCATCTAGCTATTGATTTGCTAGCTGGGGGCTTTTAGTGGCAACTAGCCGAATCACCAAGCTTAATAGCTTTCTTGGTTAAACTAGCATCGCTCAGTTTTAGCGTCAAGCTAAATGCTGTGGTAGCTAGGGGCCTTCGGTGAAAACTAATAGCCTACAGTCTGTCGATTTTGGTTTGAAAAAGCTAAAAGTCAACCTAACCCAATGGCTAGAGTTTAGTTTTGGAGACTCACTCACCCGGTATGCTCATAGTAGTGTAGTATAGGTGGACATTCCTGATTTCCGCTAAAAGCAGTCTCTACAAGCGGCTAGCTTGAGCCAGCTAGCCAGCACAGTCAGCCTCCCTCTCCATCAGTGTTGAGCAAGTTAGTGAAAAATTTGTAATTAGTTACAGTTACTAGTTACTTCCCTCAAAAAGGCATATAGCCTACTCAAGGTCATTAGGCTATGGGGATTATAGCCTACTCGAGGTCATTAGCCTCTGGGGCTTATAGCCTACTCAAGGTCACTCACCTCTGGGGTTTATAGCCTACTCAATGTCATTAGCCTCTGGGGATTATAGCCTACTCAAGGTCATTAGCCTCTGGGGCTTATAGCCTACTCAAGGTCACTAGCCTCTGGGGCTTATAGCCTACTCAATGTCATTACCCTCTGGGGATTATAGCCTACTCGAGGTCATTAGCCTCTGGGGATTATAGCCTACTTAATGTCATTAGCCTCTGGGGATTATAGCCTACTCGAGGTCATTTGCCTCTGGGGGTTATAGCCTCCTCAAGGTCATTAGCATCTGGAGCTTATAGCCCACTCAAGGCCATTAGCCTCCAGGGCTTAGAGTCTACTCAAGGTCATTAGTCTCTGGGGCTTATAGCCTACTCAAGGTGATTAGTCTCTGGGGCTTATAGACTACTCATTAGCCTCCGGGGTTTATAGTCTACTCAAGGTCATTAGCATCTTGGGCTTATAGTCTACTCAAGGTCATTAGCATCTTGGGTTTATAGCTTACTCAAGGTCATTAGCCTCTGGGGCTCTGGCTGCAGCTGCGGTGTGTGCAGCATTTTTGCCGGGCAGGGGGCAGTGTCTCTCCCCAGACTAGGTCTGATGATCATAAACCGGATAATCCTCTAAAGTTGTAAGTATACAGTATGTAAGTATTTTCATGTTCTAAAGTAACTAGTAACTAGCCCAATGGTTAGAGAAGCGAGCTTGTGACCGGAAGGTCGTCGGTTCAATCCCCGGGACCGGCAGGATAAATCTGGGTGGGGAAAGTGAAAAGGCAGCGCTTGCCCCTCCTGCATTACCACCACTGAGGTGCCCTTGAGCAAAGCCCTTAATCCCAACTGCTCCAGTGGAGCTGCTCAATAGCCAGCAGATCAGACTGTAGTTGTACTGGGCAGCTTCCAGGTGTGAATGTGTACAGTATGTGAATATGAACAGGGCACTCCTGAAAAAGAGAGCATTGCTCTCAGTGACACTCCGCCTGTATACATAAAAGGTAAAAAAAAAAAAAAAATCAGAAGTTACTGCAAAAAGTAGTTAAATTACAGTAACTAGTTACTGCCAACTCCACTGGGGACAATGAAATCGAGCCATTAGGACAGTGACTCATTGCAGGAGGAACCGTTGCCTGTCAGCTCGGGGCCTCATGTATTCTGCATAGAAATATAATCAACATTATTTGAAGCTTTTCAGCACCCCAAAACCCTGTGCAGGTCATGTTACACTATGAAACACTGTGCAGGTCATGTTACACTATGAAACACTGTGCAGGTCATGTTACATTATGAAACACTGTGCAGGTCATGTTACACTATGAAACACTGTGCAGGTCATGTTACACTATGAAACACTGTGCAGGTCATGTTAACACTATGAAACACTGTGCAGGTCATGTTAACACTATGAAACACTGTGCAGGTCATGTTACACTATGAAACACTGTGCAGGTCATGTTAACGCTATGAAACACTGTGCAGGTCATGTTACACTATGAAACGCTGTGCAGGTCATGTTAACGCTATGAAACACTGTGCAGGTCATGTTAACACTATGAAACACTGTGCAGGTCATGTTACACTATGAAACGCTGTGCAGGTCATGTTACATTATGAAACACTGTGCAGGTCATGTTAACACTATGAAACACTGTGCAGGTCATGTTAACACTATGAAACACTGTGCAGGTCATGTTACACTATGAAACGCTGTGCAGGTCATGTTAACGCTATGAAACACTGTGCAGGTCATGTTACACTATGAAACGCTGTGCAGGTCATGTTAACGCTATGAAACACTGTGCAGGTCATGTTACACTATGAAACGCTGTGCAGGTCATGTTACACTATGAAACACTGTGCAGGTCATGTTACACTATGAAACGCTGTGCAGGTCATGTTACACTATGAAACGCTGTGCAGGTCATGTTACACTATGAAACACTGTGCAGGTCATGTTAACACTATGAAACACTGTGCAGGTCATGTTACACTATGAAACGCTGTGCAGGTCATGTTACACTATGAAACATGAAACGCTGTGCAGGTCATGTTACACTATGAAACATGAAACGCTGTGCAGGTCATGTTACACTATGAAACGCTGTGCAGGTCATGTTACACTATGAAACGCTGTGCAGGTCATGTTACACTATGAAACACTGTGCAGGTCATGTTACACTATGAAACGCTGTGCAGGTCATGTTACACTATGAAACGCTGTGCAGGTCATGTTACACTATGAAACGCTGTGCAGGTCATGTTACACTATGAAACGCTATGCAGGTCATGTTACACTATGAAACACTGTGCAGGTCATGTTACACTATGAAACACTGTGCAGGTCATGTTACACTATGAAACACTGTGCAGGTCATGTTACACTATGAAACACTGTGCAGGTCATGTTACACTATGAAACGCTGTGCAGGTCATGTTACACTATGAAACGCTGTGCAGGTCATGTTACACTATGAAACACTGTGCAGGTCATGTTACACTATGAAACACTGTGCAGGTCATGTTACATTATGAAACACTGTGCAGGTCATGTTACACTATGAAACACTGTGCAGGTCATGTTACATTATGAAACACTGTGCAGGTCATGTTACACTATGAAACACTGTGCAGGTCATGTTACACTATGAAACACTGTGCAGGTCATGTTACACTATGAAACACTGTGCAGGTCATGTTACACTATGAAACACTGTGCAGGTCATGTTACATTATGAAACGCTGTGCAGGTCATGTTACACTATGAAACACTGTGCAGGTCATGTTACACTATGAAACACTGTGCAGGTCATGTTACACTATGAAACACTGTGCAGGTCATGTTACATTATGAAACACTGTGCAGGTCATGTTACACTATGAAACACTGTGCAGGTCATGTTACACTATGAAACACTGTGCAGGTCATGTTACATTATGAAACACTGTGCAGGTCATGTTACACTATGAAACACTGTGCAGGTCATGTTACACTATGAAACACTGTGCAGGTCATGTTACACTATGAAACGCTGTGCAGGTCATGTTACACTATGAAACACTGTGCAGGTCATGTTACATTATGAAACCCTGTGCAGGTCATGTTACACTATGAAACACTGTGCAGGTCATGTTACACTATGAAACCCTGTGCAGGTCATGTTACACTATGAAACACTGTGCAGGTCATGTTACACTATGAAACCCTGTGCAGGTCATGTTACATTATGAAACGCTGTGCAGGTCATGTTACACTATGAAACACTGTGCAGGTCATGTTACATTATGAAACCCTGTGCAGGTCATGTTACACTATGAAACACTGTGCAGGTCATGTTACACTATGAAACCCTGTGCAGGTCATGTTACACTATGAAACACTGTGCAGGTCATGTTACACTATGAAACCCTGTGCAGGTCATGTTACATTATGAAACGCTGTGCAGGTCATGTTACACTATGAAACACTGTGCAGGTCATGTTACATTATGAAACCCTGTGCAGGTCATGTTACACTGTGAAACACTGTGCAGGTCATGTTACACTATGAAACACTGTGCAGGTCATGTTACACTATGAAACGCTGTGCAGGTCATGTTACATTATGAAACACTGTGCAGGTCATGTTACATTATGAAACACTGTGCAGGTCATGTTACACTATGAAACACTGTACAGGTCATGTTACACTATGAAACACTGTGCAGGTCATGTTACACTATGAAACACTGTGCAGGTCATGTTACACTATGAAACCCTGTGCAGGTCATGTTACACTATGAAACACTGTGCAGGTCATGTTACACTATGAAACACTGTGCAGGTCATGTTACACTATGAAACACTGTGCAGGTCATGTTACACTATGAAACACTGTGCAGGTCATGTTACACTATGAAACACTGTGCAGGTCATGTTACACTATGAAACACTGTGCAGGTCATGTTACATTATGAAACGCTGTGCAGGTCATGTTACACTATGAAACACTGTGCAGGTCATGTTACACTATGAAACACTGTGCAGGTCATGTTACACTATGAAACACTGTGCAGGTCATGTTACACTATGAAACACTGTGCAGGTCATGTTACACTATGAAACACTGTGCAGGTCATGTTACACTATGAAACACTGTGCAGGTCATGTTACACTATGAAACACTGTGCAGGTCATGTTACACTATGAAACACTGTGCAGGTCATGTTACACTATGAAACCCTGTGCAGGTCATGTTACACTATGAAACACTGTGCAGGTCATGTTACATTATGAAACACTGTGCAGGTCATGTTACACTATGAAACACTGTGCAGGTCATGTTACACTATGAAACGCTGTGCAGGTCATGTTACACTATGAAACCCTGTGCAGGTCATGTTACACTATGAAACACTGTACAGGTCATGTTACATTATGAAACACTGTGCAGGTCATGTTACACTATGAAACACTGTGCAGGTCATGTTACACTATGAAACACTGTGCAGGTCATGTTACATTATGAAACACTGTGCAGGTCATGTTACACTATGAAACACTGTGCAGGTCATGTTACATTATGAAACACTGTGCAGGTCATGTTACACTATGAAACACTGTGCAGGTCATGTTACACTATGAAACGCTGTGCAGGTCATGTTACACTATGAAACACTGTGCAGGTCATGTTACATTATGAAACACTGTGCAGGTCATGTTACACTATGAAACACTGTGCAGGTCATGTTACACTATGAAACCCTGTGCAGGTCATGTTACACTATGAAACCCTGTGCAGGTCATGTTACACTATGAAACACTGTACAGGTCATGTTACACTATGAAACACTGTGCAGGTCATGTTACACTATGAAACACTGTGCAGGTCATGTTACACTATGAAACGCTGTGCAGGTCATGTTACACTATGAAACGCTGTGCAGGTCATGTTACACTATGAAACACTGTGCAGGTCATGTTACATTATGAAACACTGTGCAGGTCATGTTACACTATGAAACACTGTGCAGGTCATGTTACACTATGAAACACTGTGCAGGTCATGTTACACTATGAAACACTGTGCAGGTCATGTTACATTATGAAACACTGTGCAGGTCATGTTACACTATGAAACACTGTGCAGGTCATGTTACACTATGAAACACTGTGCAGGTCATGTTACACTATGAAACACTGTGCAGGTCATGTTACACTATGAAACCCTGTGCAGGTCATGTTACACTATGAAACCCTGTGCAGGTCATGTTACACTATGAAACACTGTGCAGGTCATGTTACACTATGAAACACTGTGCAGGTCATGTTACACTATGAAACACTGTGCAGGTCATGTTACACTATGAAACACTGTGCAGGTCATGTTACACTATGAAACACTGTGCAGGTCATGTTACATTATGAAACACTGTGCAGGTCATGTTACACTATGAAACACTGTGCAGGTCATGTTACATTATGAAACACTGTGCAGGTCATGTTACACTATGAAACACTGTGCAGGTCATGTTACATTATGAAACACTGTGCAGGTCATGTTACACTATGAAACACTGTGCAGGTCATGTTACATTATGAAACACTGTGCAGGTCATGTTACATTATGAAACGCTGTGCAGGTCATGTTACACTATGAAACACTGTGCAGGTCATGTTACACTATGAAACACTGTGCGGGTCATGTTACACTATGAAACACTGTGCAGGTCATGTTACATTATGAAACACTGTGCGGGTCATGTTACACTATGAAACACTGTGCAGGTCATGTTACATTATGAAACACTGTGCGGGTCATGTTACACTATGAAACACTGTGCAGGTCATGTTACATTATGAAACACTGTGCAGGTCATGTTACACTATGAAACACTGTGCAGGTGATGTTACACTATGAAACACTGTGCAGGTCATGTTACACTATGAAACACTGTGCAGGTCATGTTACACTATGAAACACTGTGCAGGTCATGTTACACTATGAAACACTGTGCAGGTCATGTTACACTATGAAACACTGTGCAGGTCATGTTACATTATGAAACGCTGTGCAGGTCATGTTACACTATGAAACACTGTGCAGGTCATGTTACACTATGAAACACTGTGCAGGTCATGTTACATTATGAAACACTGTGCAGGTCATGTTACACTATGAAACACTGTGCAGGTCATGTTACACTATGAAACACTGTGCAGGTCATGTTACACTATGAAACACTGTGCAGGTCATGTTACACTATGAAACACTGTGCAGGTCATGTTACATTATGAAACGCTGTGCAGGTCATGTTACACTATGAAACGCTGTGCAGGTCATGTTACACTATGAAACACTGTGCAGGTCATGTTACACTATGAAACACTGCAGGTCATGTTACACTATGAAACACTGTGCAGGTCATGTTACACTATGAAACGCTGTGCAGGTCATGTTACATTATGAAACACTGTGCAGGTCATGTTACACTATGAAACACTGTGCAGGTCATGTTACACTATGAAACACTGTGCAGGTCATGTTACACTATGAAACACTGTGCAGGTCATGTTACACTATGAAACACTGTGCAGGTCATGTTACACTATGAAACACTGTGCAGGTCATGTTACACTATGAAACACTGTGCAGGTCATGTTACATTATGAAACACTGTGCAGGTCATGTTACACAATGAAACACTGTGCAGGTCATGTTACACTATGAAACACTGTGCAGGTCATGTTACACTATGAAACACTGTGCAGGTCATGTTACACTGCAGGCCGTGACGCGTCGCCGTCAATTACACGTGAAGCGGGTCAGAGGTTTACAGATCCACCATTAGCAAAACATCCCTCCAGCTCTTTGTTCTGATCATTTGCTTAATTGCTCTGTATCAGTGTGCAGATGAGACACGGAGGCTGTGTTCACTCCAATACTCTTTTTTTGACATGTTTCCTTTATTGGACAGGACAGTAGGCAGACAGGACAGTAGGCAGACAGGACAGTAGGCAGACAGGAAAGGTGGGGAGAGAGAGAGGGGATGACATGCAGCAAAGGACCACGGGTCGGATTCGAACCCGGGTCAGAATGACCAAGCCTCTTCCTAACACAGAGCGGGTGAGCGAGCTCGGGCTTATGAAGCGCAAATAATTGTCCAGATATCCTACAAGCGATGTCCAGGAAGCAGGATGAAGCAGGATGACCCTCGCATCCAAAAATGCCCCTATGTTGGAGGTGGAGTGGTCTATGTTGGAGGTGGAGTGGTCTATGTTGGAGGTGGAGTGGTCTATGCTGGAGGTGGAGTGGTCTATGTTGGAGGTGGAGTGGTCTATGTTGGAGGTGGAGTGGTCTATGTTGGAGGTGGAGTGGTCTATGTTGGAGGTGGAGTGGTCTATGTTGGAGGTGGAGTGGTCTATGCTGGAGGTGGAGTGGTCTATGTTGGAGGTGGAGTGGTCTATGTTGGAGGTGGAGTGGTCTATGTTGGAGGTGGAGTGGTCTATGTTGGAGGTGGAGTGGTCTATGTTGGAGGTGGAGTGGTCTATGTTGGAGGTGGAGTGGTCTATGCTGGAGGTGGAGTGGTCTATGTTGGAGGTGGAGTGGTCTATGTTGGAGGTGGAGTGGTCTATGTTGGAGGTGGAGTGGTCTATGCTGGAGGTGGAGTGGTCTGTCACTATGTTGGAGGTGGAGTGGTCTATGTTGGAGGTGGAGTCGTCTATGTTGGAGGTGGAGTGGTCTATGTTGGAGGTGGAGTCGTGTATGTTGGAGGTGGAGTGGTCTGTCACTATGTTGGAGGTGGAGTGGTCTATGTTGGAGGTGGAGTGGTCTATGTTGGAGGTGGAGTGGTCTATGCTGGAGGTGGAGTCGTCTATGTTGGAGGTGGAGTGGTCTGTCACTATGTTGGAGGTGGAGTGGTCTATGTTGGAGGTGGAGTGGTCTATGTTGGAGGTGGAGTGGTCTATGCTGGAGGTGGAGTGGTCTATGTTGGAGGTGGAGTGGTCTATGTTGGAGGTGGAGTGGTCTGTCACTATGTTGGAGGTGGAGTGGTCTATGTTGGAGGTGGAGTGGTCTGTCACTATGTTGGAGGTGGAGTGGTCTATGCTGGAGGTGGAGTGGTCTATGTTGGAGGTGGAGTGGTCTATGTTGGAGGTGGAGTGGTCTGTCACTATGTTGGAGGTGGAGTGGTCTATGTTGGAGGTGGAGTCGTCTATGTTGGAGGTGGAGTGGTCTGTCACTATGTTGGAGGTGGAGTGGTCTATGTTGGAGGTGGAGTGGTCTATGTTGGAGGTGGAGTGGTCTATGTTGGAGGTGGAGTGGTCTATGCTGGAGGTGGAGTGGTCTATGTTGGAGGTGGAGTGGTCTATGTTGGAGGTGGAGTGGTCTATGTGGTCTATGTTGGAGGTGGAGTGGTCTATGTTGGAGGTGGAGTCGTCTATGCTGGAGGTGGAGTGGTCTATGTTGGAGGTGGAGTGGTCTATGTTGGAGGTGGAGTCGTCTATTCTGGAGGTGGAGTGGTCTATGTTGGAGGTGGAGTGGTCTATGTTGGAGGTGGAGTGGTCTATGTTCAGTTCAGTTCACTTCATTTATACAGGAAAGGATAAAAAATGACATTTCACAATGTACATTTAACTGGCCTGACTCAGTTACAAACTGGTTTTCAGCAGGTTCCTGTTCTGCAGTACATCAAACAAAAAAATAACTATACAAGAACATGTTCAATTTCACTACACACAGTATTACAGACCTGACAAGAACAATTATATTTACAGACATTCATTCATTCATCATCACAAAGACAACACCAACAGAGACCAAAACCTATGGGTGAAACGGATCAGTGAATACAGGTGTTTTCTAGCATCAACTGTTGTTTGTAAGCTTTTTTGAAATGTGAGATAGAGGTTGTTTCTCTGGTGTGAAATGGGATCTCGTTCCAAATTTTGGTGTATGTGTGGAAGAATGATCTTAGTCCATAATTATTTTTGTATGCCGGTACTGGTAGATAGATAGATAGATAGATAGATATTTTTATTTCTGTGTCATGCACCATATTCAAGGTGCCCAGCCCGTCTGGGCTTACAAGACACAAATCATTCAAGTTCAACAATACAAACAAATCAACAAACAAGCTACAAAATGCTCAAACATAAACAAGACAGAGTTATATATTCAGATGAACAGCTTCTCCATTCTGAGTTTCCAAGCCCTCCCAATAAACCTGGCCAAACTGAAGACTTCATCTCTGAACAACCATTCCAACTTCGCATCATCTCCTGACCAAAATAGTTCCGGTTTCTTATTTTGCATTAACTGAAATAGAGATAATCTTGGTTCCTCATATAGCGTACAATGAAACAAAAAATGAAATTCATCTTCCACAACACCTAATTCACATACAGTACAAAGTCTCTCCTCCTCAGCAATAGAATTGAACCTGCCAACCTCAATAGCCAAAGGGAGGGTACCCGTTCTCAACTGGGCACATAAAGATCTTCTGGATCTATCCAGGGGTAAAGTAACATAGGGTTCTGGAGTGAACATATTTTTAATTTGAACATATGTTCTAAGTTTTGGTTTGAGCCAGATGTCATTGGCCCATTTTTCTTTATAATCAAGAAATAGCCTATGTTTAATATAGCGAACACTACAGCGTAAACTGTTTCTGAAAATAAATTGCTGATCAGCTTCCCTGAACACATCATTAATATCATTACACCATGGATAGTTATGTGCTTTATCCCAGTTAAACTGGTATAAGTGCATGTGAGATTGATCTAGTGATGCGTTCTTGTCTTGTGTTGTGTCTTGGGAGTAGAGCTGTAAGTGTTGGAGAGGAGTTGTTTCTTAGCATAAAATAAAACTTAATGGCTAGACTTTTTGTATAGTTCTGAAAAGTTGGAGCAGAGGAGTGTGAGAGTGCAGTACAGTGGTGAGTCCAAGGTGGAAAGTTACCATGAATTTTATATGCTCTGTTGTAGAGTCTTGCTACGGGTTCTATGGTTTCGTTTGTTGTAAGTGACCAGATTGGAAGACAGTAGGATATTGTTGAAAGAAAAATTGCATGTAGGTATGTATTTGAAACAGTGACAGTGAGAAATGGTCTAATCTTACTGTAAACAAATAGTTTCTGATTTGCCTTTTTGACTAGGTTATTGATGTGATGTTTGGAGGTGGAGGTTGGAGGTGGAGGTGGAGTGGTCTATGTTGGAGGTGGAGTGGTCTATGTTGGAGGTGGAGTGGTCTATGCTGGAGGTGGAGTGGTCTATGTTGGAGGTGGAGTGGTCTATGTTGGAGGTGGAGTGGTCTATGTTGGAGGTGGAGTGGTCTATGTTGGAGGTGGAGTCGTCTATGCTGGAGGTGGAGTGGTCTATGTTGGAGGTGGAGTGGTCTATGTTGGAGGAGGAGTGGTCTATGTTGGAGGTGGAGTGGTCTATGTTGGAGGTGGAGTGGTCTATGTTGGAGGTGGAGTGGTCTATGTTGGAGGTGGAGTGGTCTATGTTGGAGGTGGAGTGGTCTATGCTGGAGGTGGAGTGGTCTATGTTGGAGGTGGAGTGGTCTATGTTGGAGGAGGAGTGGTCTATGTTGGAGGTGGAGTGGTCTATGTTGGAGGTGGAGTGGTCTATGTTGGAGGTGGAGTGGTCTATGTTGGAGGTGGAGTGGTCTATGTTGGAGGTGGAGTGGTCTATGTTGGAGGTGGAGTGGTCTATGTTGGAGGTGGAGTGGTCTATGTTGGAGGTGGAGTGGTCTATGCTGGAGGTGGAGTGGTCTATGTTGGAGGTGGAGTGGTCTATGTTGGAGGTGGAGTGGTGCGCGAAGCTTCGCACAAATACAGCCAGGGCAAACGATTATTCAATCAAGCGACATGTCGCTCAGACTCTTGGCTAATGCACAGAGCAGGTTAGGACAGCTGATGTTTGCTCGTTTGCATCGCATCCAGGTAGGAATCAGTGAAAGAAGTCTAACGATTAGCAGTGTTGGGCAAGTTACTGAAAATGAGTAAGTTAAAGTTGTTTGTTACTTCCCTCAAAAAGTTATTGAATTCCTTTAAAATTACTGCGTAATTAGTTACTAGGGAAAGTAGCTTTTGCGTTACTTTTGAAAGTGTGCTTCAATTCTCTTATTAATGCATACATTATTTGAGTGTTGCTGTGGCACAGTGTGGGACCAGACATACGACACATTGTATCTATCATTGTACCTGCATGGGAGACTTGAACATTCGTTTATTGGGGAGGCTTATAGCCAGCTCAAGGTCATTAGCCCCTGGCCTGGGGTTCTGGCTGCAGCTGTGGTGTGTGGAGCATTTTAGCCAGGCACTACTTTAACATCCTAAAGTAGGCTAAATAGTAACTATTCCATTTAAATTTCACTAATTGTAATTGAGTTGTTGAATTTGAAATTATTTGGATTACTAGTTACTGCAAAAAGTAGTTAAACTCCCAATACTGACTGGTAGGTAGGTAGGTAGATACAGTAGATAGATACTATAGATAGATAGATAGATAGATAGATAGATAGATAGATAGATAGATAGATAGATAGATAGATAGATAGATAGATACTGTTGATAGATAGATACTATAGACAGATAGATAGAGATACTGTTGATAGATAGATACTATAGACAGATAGATAGATAGATACTATAGACAGATATAGATAGATACTATAGACAAAAAGATAGATAGATACTATAGACAGATAGATAGATACTATAGACAGATAGATAGATAGATACTATAGACAGATAGATAGATAGATAGATACTATAGACAGATAGATAGATAGATAGATAGATACTGTTGATAGATATACTATAGACAGATAGATAGATAGATAGATAGATACTGTTGATAGATAGATACTATAGACAGATAGATACTGTATACAGATAGATACTGTAGACAAATACTGTAGTGTAGATAGATATATACTATAGATAGATAGATAGATAGATAGATAGATAGATAGATAGATAGATACTGTTGATAGATAGATACTATAGACAGATAGATAGATAGATACTGTTGATAGATAGATACTATAGACAGATAGATAATGTATACAGATAGATACTGTAGACAGTCAGATAGATACTGTAGATACATACTGTAGACAGATAGATACTGTAGACAAATACTGTAGTGTAGATAGATATATACGATAGATAGATAGATAGATAGATAGATAGATAGATAGATAGATAGATAGATAGATAGATAGGAATCAGGAAGGTGTATGCAGCATAATAAAGCACAGCACAGTGAAATAAGGAAGTAAACAGTAGTTTGGCCTTGTTTGGCCACTGTACCTTGAAGTCAGAGCGTTTACAGTCTGTAAGGTCAAACGTCGACTAGGGACACGAGAAGGTAAATCTTTAACGACTCAATCAGCGAACGGCGAACACATGCGGCCATGACAGCGCCGGTTTGTCTAAGGCGTTCGGCTTAATTAGCCCGCGCTTTATTCCTAATGAACTTTGCGCCGTTGTTTGCTTGCATAATCAAGGCGATCGGAGCAGAACTGCTAGCTAAGGTGCCAAAAATAAGCTGACAAAAGCACCAGGGCCCGCCTCTCTCTTCCCTCGACCCCCCCCCCTCCCTCCATCCCTCCCTCTCTCCCTCAAATAGAAAAAGGCAACTGCCTGCTTCATAAAACTCGCTTAGCAAGACACTGAGACAAAATGGACTGTAAAGTTCGTTAGATGGAAATATTAAAAAAGAATTAAGCTAATGGAGATAAAATTAAAAGAAATGAGGCAACAAACACTCCTGCTACCAAAAATGGCATCGGCATGACAGCTAGGATTTCTAATGACGGACTGCGTTAGGGGTGGGGGGTATGGGGGGGGGACGGAGTTGGGGGGGGGATAAGGGCTCGGGTAGAAGAGAAAAAAATTAAATGGCATCCCATGCTTAAATTCCTTTGAGGAGTAATGATCCGAGAACCATGCTCACACTCCCCCGGCAGGCTGGGGGGAGGTGTGGGGGGGTGGGGGGGACACACTCCCCCGGCAGGCTGGGGGGAGGTGTGGGGGGTGGGGGGCAGGCCCCGGCAGGCTGGGGGGAGGTGTGGGGGGTGGGGGAGAGGGCCGGGAGTCTGAAATAACAAAGGCGCGTGTCCCGCGGTGAGGTTTAGGTAGAAAATGTGATAATATTGCATTGTGTGATAAAGGGATGAACTCTATTCTAAAGATCTCTATTCATAGATGTATTCTGGAGACGCATCATCATGTCAGCTTACTGCAGGACAAAAACAGAGCGACCAGGTGCACACACACACACGCGCACACACACACACACACACACACACACACACACACACACACACACACACACACAAATCCACGGATAGGTTGAATGTCAATGTTTGTGAATCAAGAATATGTTGCATATAAACATTTCAAGATGCGTGTATATCAACGCCTCGACCTCTAGCGGGGATGCAAATAATGTCAGACTGCTATTCACCTTATGTAGCCCCGCCCACTTCACCCGTTTGTGTTATGACTTCCTGTTCAAAACGCCGGCTGTTTTTACCTGCTCAAACCAGAGATCGTCTCTCTTGTCAAAGCTAGTGACTCACTGGAAGCAGCTAGGCTGCAGGGATCAGCTCTGCCACAGGAAGTGTAAACACAAGTTTACACTTCCTGTTTACACTTCCTGTTAGTCTCTCAAGCCAGACTGTCTCTTCTACATAAGGCACATTGAAATAGCATGGTGGAAAGTAAGGGTGTCGAGCTTGGGGTGACGGGGGGCGTAAACATTTGCCTTAGACACCAGAAACACCAGAAGAAGTTTGATTCCCAGCATGTTCTGGAAGTCACATACTGTAGAACATGTTTAAGGGGTGCAGCCACTTCTAAGTGACTTTGTATGTTTATGGCGATATGTGTGTGGTGGGATTTGTGTGGCCCCGCCCCAGCTCCCGGGCTGTGCACAGACTGAGCTGAGGAACAGGGAAGGCACAGAGAGAGAGAATAAAATGTCTCGTCTCGAGGAGGACGATAGCGTTTTGTCGGTAATGCCCGCACACACGGTCACACACACACGACACATTCATGCACACACACGTGCACGCACGCACAGTTTAAGATACATCTGGAAATTAATGGCGAATTCATTTCCTTATTGGGGACACTTTTTGCGGCTAAAAACAAAAAAGAAAACAAAAGAGAAAACAAAAAAAAGAGGTATACGGCTAACATATTCTACAAAGATTTTGCACTTTGTACACAAACCATACTGCAAATCATAATAACAACAGTTCACTTTACCCCCAAAATAAAGTGTATTATATCCTATCTACTATTATTTAATATGTTGTTAAAAACTAAAGGCGCCTCATTTGACTGCGTTTTTAGAATGGCTATATACAGAATAATGGGTGTAAAAGTAACCCTGAAACACACACGCATGAGCACGCACGCACGGACACACACACACACACACACACACGCACACACAGAGCCTCTAGCATTCAAGGGGTAAAGTGAGGAAACTCAGTTGAGCAGAAGCAAATTACTTCTTTTTGCTTTCTTTCGTCTTCTTCTTCTTTGGTGCGTTTGCGCGCCGTCTGCTGTGCTCCCCCGCCATTAAAAACAGGCCAAATTTCTTACCAAAGTTTTGGGAAACAGGCTTTGCGGAGTACAGTGGAGGATTAGGCCACTCCTGCTTTCGGATCAAATTGCAATAATTAGGTAGAATGTCGAGCCAAAAGACATCGAGGCAAACGTTGGATCTCGACTGCATGCGCGCGCGCACGTGCAGTCACACACACACACACACACACACACACACACACACACACACAGACAGAGACAGACTTCTGCGGCATCATCTCAAGAAAAATATTCCATTTCAGGCAGATTTCTCGGAATGAGCGAAATCCGGGCGGATACGGCGAGAGGAGAGGGCCTTTTCAGCTAATCTCCTCAAGGAGAAAACGCCAGACAACAATGGCAAAGCACCTCCAATAATTGGTTCCAACAGGCTTACCGTATTAAAACCTGAAATGAGTTCTTCCCCTCTTTTAAGTATGATCCATTATTTCAATCCGGGGGAGAAGATTCTCCTCTTTGAGAATATTAATAACTCCCAAACCCACGTGCCCACATGAAGCAGCAGCCCTCCTAAACCACGTGCCCACATGAAGAAGCTAGAAGCTGTGTGTGTACCTGGCACAGCAGCAAAGGTCCCACCAAGGACGGCCACTTGAAAGGCCGGGCCGTCTCCTCTCTCTTCTCTCTCTCTCTCTCCTCTCGGCTTCAGATGAGCCATCTTGAAGAAGACCTTGAGGCCCCCTTTGTCGTCTTCCCTTGAAACAAAACAAATAGAATTCAGGTCTTTTGATTGGCTTCTCTCTCGGTGGCGCGAGCCAGAAGTTGTGACTTCAGAGGGAGGAAGCCGCCCCCCCGCTCCCCTTTCCTCATTGAAACGAGAGCAGGTCTTGAGAGGACGGCCGCTAACCCAACCTCGTTACAAAACACAGAGGGCGCTGAAAACTTTATGGCGTTGCTGCGTCACTTTTACGGCAGCGAGAGGAAGAAGCTCGTTATATCGTCCTAGAAAACAACAACATCGACACCTTGTCGGCCGATTGTCGTCTTGCCAAAGTTTACAATCCCGATATTCCTGATGCCTCTCTTTATCGTCCCGAGTGATATATCTCATATATTCAACCTTCAGATCTTATTGTTGTTAAAGCAAGATCAACATTGTGCAGTGAGGAGGAATGCCATTGCAGCAAAATCATTTGTGTCATTAGTTTTAAAGCGCTTGGCGTCGCTGTCCAAGTAGTGCAGCTTTAGATTCCCTGCCTACCAACACGAGGGTCGCAGGTTCGAGGCCCCTTGTTACCTCCAGCTTGGTCGGGCGTCCATACAGGCACAATTGGCCGTGCCTGCGGGTGGGAAGCCGGATTAAGGGTATGAGTCCTCGTCGCTACACTGGTGCCTCCTCTGGTCGGTCGGGGTGCCTGTTCGGGGGGAGGGGAACTGGGGGGAATAGTGTGATCCTTCCACACGCTATGGATCACGCGGTGAAATCCTCGCTGTCAGGTGAAAAGAAGCGACTGGCGACTAGCATGTGCTACTACAACTCTCCCCAGATCGGCAGAGGGGGTGGAGCAACAACCGGGAAGTTGTAAAAAAGCAAAATATCTGTAAAACACTGAAATGTCCCAGTTGTCAACATTCACTACCAAAGTGTCCCTTTTTTCACCAAAATTAAAAGAATAATGTTCTGTCCTGTTGGTTATCGTTTTGGTGGATTTTTTGGAGACAACACATTATTTTTCGTTTGCTGGTGCTGTCCATGGTGCTAAAAGGTGCAGTCACTAGGTGCACTGAAATAATATTGCGTTCCATTTGCCCTGGGAAGACCTAGGAATTTCACAGTTGAATGACGTCACACCAGAGTTGGACCACGTTCCAGTAAAACAGTCGGAAAACCAGCCAGGGTTAGCTCCAGCCAGGCTAGCCATTGTTAGCAATAACAGCTAAAAATCTTGGATTTTGAGCTCTAGGTTGGTGAGGTTCCCTGAGTTTCGGAGTAGGAGATTCGAGTTCAGGTGACAGGGACGTGCCCATCTGTGAACTGAGAAATTCCCAGTTCCCAGTGCGAATGGAATGCGGAATAATAATCCCCAATGATGAAAATGTGGATGGTGCGTGCATGAGTGCATACCTGTGCGCGTGCATGAACGTGTGGTACACTGTAGGGTCCTGTTTGGTCTTCTGCACTCTTCTTCTGCAGCCCTGTAGCAGGAAACAGAAAGTTGCCTGTGTGTTCACATCCAAAAAGACGGCAAAAAAAGAAGAAGAAAATAATAAAAACATCAAGTGCCAGCGTTTGTGTCTGGCTGCTGTGTACATCTTTACAAAAGCTTGCATCATTATGGTTTGTTTAGTCTGCAGATCAAGCCAAAAAGTGTTCAGATCACCAGGCGCCTGAAAAGCTTTTAAGCACTTTATTCAGATAAGCCCTCCTTGATAGAAGATGCACGCAGCAGCGCCCAGATAAACACAACAACTGACATCTGCTAAGCAACTTTTTCTGTTTTCTTTAGGCAATGTTGCCAGGAGAAATTGTCTGTTTTGTTTGTGTTGCGGGCAACAGCAAGCAGGGGCGCGCGTGCGCGTGTGCACACGCACACACACGCACACACACACACACACACACACACACACACACACACACACACACACACACACAAATTGTACTTGGCCAATTCCCCCTGCTGTCCCAGTCGTTGCTCCAGCCCCCTCTGCCGATCTGGGAAGAGTTGTAGACTAGCACATGCTTCCTCCGATACATGTGCAGTTGCCAGCTGCTTTTTTCACCTGACAGTGAGGAGCTTCACCGGCAGGAAGTAGCACGTTGGAGGATCACGCAATTCCCCCATTTCCCCTCCCCTCCACAATCCAGGAGGTGCTAATGCAGCGACCAGGACATAAACTAAATCTGGCTTCCCAGACAGGGGTTTGAACCTGTGACCCTCGTGTTGGTAGTTAGGGAATCTACTGCTGCCCTACCTGGATGCCCATACAGTGTATATATATATTTTTTTACCATTTGTCCTGATCTCATGTCATGTAGAATACGGGAAGACAGGAAAAATGATTATTTGCTTCAATTTAAAGTGGAATTTGGCAGCTGCCTTTTGAGTTCTGATATTTTACATGTATTCTTTGTATTTATATGAGTATTTTACTCTTACATCATCTTGTTGCTGTTCAACACATTCTTGAGGCACGTGTCCATGTCATTAATGTCAAGTCTCAAGTACAGCAAGTCAAGTCAGAACAATAGAGTCCAGTCTCAATTTAATATCATACACAGAAAACTAGATATCTGGACTTTTCAATGCAATATGGATTTAATAGGATAAAAACTTGGTAAGAGCACAATGAGTTTGATTTCTGGAATCCGTTTCAACTTCAATAAATTTAATAATTCTGGGAAATGTAGTAAACCATCTGGAGAAGTAAAGTGGTTGGTTAACAGCCTGGTGAATGGAAACAGGTCATTTCCGGTCGTGGTTTCCTGCCTCGTGCAGAACACAGCAGGGGGTCTGCTGTTAGAACGCACCTCGTGCAGGACACAGCAGGGGGTCTGCTGTTAGAACGCACCTCGTGCAGGACACAGCAGGGGGTCTGCTGTTAGAACGCACCTCGTGCAGGACACAGCAGGGGGTCTGCTGTTAGAACGCACCTCGTGCAGGACACAGCAGGGGGTCTGCTGTTAGAACGCACCTCGTGCAGGACACAGCAGGGGGTCTGCTGTTAGAACGCACCTCGTGCAGGACACAGCAGGGGGTCTGCTGTTAGAACGCACCTCGTGCAGGACACAGCAGGGGGTCTGCTGTTAGAACGCACCTCGTGCAGGACACAGCAGGGGGTCTGCTGTTAGAACGCACCTCGTGCAGGACACAGCGGGGGGTCTGCTGTTAGAACGCACCTCGTGCAGGACACAGCGGGGGGTCTGCTGTTAGAACGCACCTCGTGCAGGACACAGCGGGGGGTCTGCTGTTAGAACGCACCTCGTGCAGGACACAGCGGGGGGTCTGCTGTTAGAACGCACCTCGTGCAGGACACAGCGGGGGGTCTGCTGTTATAACGCACCTCGTGCAGGACACAGCAGGGGGTCTGCTGTTAGAACGCACCTCGTGCAGGACACAGCAGGGGGTCTGCTGTTAGAACGCACCTCGTGCAGGACACAGCAGGGGGTCTGCTGTTAGAACGCACCTCGTGCAGGACACAGCAGGGGGTCTGCTGTTAGAACGCACCTCGTGCAGGACACAGCAGGGGGTCTGCTGTTAGAACGCACCTCGTGCAGGACACAGCAGGGGGTCTGCTGTTAGAACGCACCTCGTGCAGGACACAGCAGGGGGTCTGCTGTTAGAATGCACCTCGTGCAGGACACAGCAGGGGGTCTGCTGTTAGAACGCACCTCGTGCAGGACACAGCAGGGGGTCTGCTGTTAGAACGCACCTCGTGCAGGACACAGCGGGGGGTCTGCTGTTAGAACGCACCTCGTGCAGGACACAGCGGGGGGTCTGCTGTTAGAACGCACCTCGTGCAGGACACAGCAGGGGGTCTGCTGTTAGAACGCACCTCGTGCAGGACACAGCAGGGGGTCTGCTGTTAGAACGCACCTCGTGCAGGACACCGCGGGGGGTCTGCTGTTAGAACGCACCTCGTGCAGGACACAGCGGGGGGTCTGCTGTTAGAACGCACCTCGTGCAGGACACAGCGGGGGGTCTGCTGTTAGAACGCACCTCGTGCAGGACACAGCAGGGGGTCTGCTGTTAGAACGCACCTCGTGCAGGACACAGCGGGGGGTCTGCTGTTAGAACGCACCTCGTGCAGGACACAGCAGGGGGTCTGCTGTTAGAATGCACCTCGTGCACGACACAGCAGGGGGTCTGCTGTTAGAACGCACCTCGTGCAGGACACAGCAGGGGGTCTGCTGTTAGAACGCACCTCGTGCAGGACACAGCAGGGGGTCTGCTGTTAGAACGCACCTCGTGCAGGACACAGCGGGGGGTCTGCTGTTAGAACGCACCTCGTGCAGGACACAGCAGGGGGTCTGCTGTTAGAACGCACGAGTGAGCGACATTTTCTATCCGACGGTTACTAAATTGGCAGGGGGAGATCTGCCTATCATTACACCAGGCGGGGCGAAAATTAAACACTCCAAACACGAGCGTGCATTAACACCCAGAGAGCAATTACACAGGAGGTGGGCTGCGTTCCCTGCCTTGCACCAGGTAGGAGAGGAAACAGGCCGCACACTCCAGAGGGTAATGTTGTCTGCCCGCAGTATGCACAGGTGCCGTCCTCAGCTGTGCCGGATTGGTTAATTGAGCAAATCTCTTATTTCTTACCCTCCTATAGCTACAATTATCTCCTGGCACACAAACACACTGGGCTGCTTATGGCCTGCATGGGAGAGATGACAGCAGCCATGCAGGTCGAGACATCCCCTGTAAAGAAGGTGTTAAAAAGTGCCGGCACACCTTCCATCTCTGAGGCGTTAAAGAGGCAGTACACTGCAAAAAAAAGATGGAAACCAGTCCAGTGATTCCATCTGGTCTGTCAGACCTATGAAAAAAGGGGGACAAATTGAATCTAGGTGGGTTTATGCTCCAGTACTTCCCCATGTAAACTGCAAAAACTGTCAAGCTATTCAGTGATGTCCTCGTCTCCAGACCTATCCGTTTATTTCATGATATTTTCAGTCAGATTGTGTCACTGCTCTGGCAGAGAATCTGCTGGTTTCAGTAAATGTCACTGGATTCATGCCAATATGACTTCTTCTGTCAAGAAATCATCATAAAACAATGAAGACAATCTGGAAACAAGAAACTTTCTCCGAGACAATTTCACTTTGACCAAGAAAATGTCCTGAAACGAGATACATTCTCCTGGAGAAATGTCACATTTGTTGAAACCAAAGAAATTGTCTGACAGTGCAGTGATATTTCAAGATCAAGCGGTTTCCTAAACCACAATCAAGTCTAGCATGGTGCGTTAGCTAGCTAAAGCTAATGTTAGCCTGTGTTCACTTCACCAAAGATGCTTTTTATACACCATCAGATATTGTTGGACATACTGTATATTGCCACATGTGACTTACAGGTGGCTGTTCTGTGCATTTGTCATATAGGTTACATGATGGGGAAGTGTGGCTGCAGCAAAAAAGATGTTCTGAAGATTGTCAAGGCAAAGTTAAATTAAAATGTGATAAGTAATGCTATACATGATTTTTAAAAGTGTAAATACATGTAAGAGAATATTCAGTAAATTTAATAAATGTATTTGAAGTGAAGCTTGTGTAAGCTCATTCTTGTTTGATAAGAATAATTTATATGCATGATAGTAGCATGATACTGAATAGGCAACTAGCAGCAAATGTGTCAGTTTCCAATAGTAATTCAAAAGGGTTTGTGTAGAAATGAAAAGAAATCCAATAGTGATCAGTCGTGATAAAACACTACACCAGGGTGGGAATTACACGAAGGCCATGAGGAGGCTCTTCAAGTGGACCCTGTTAAACATTAACACTCATCAATCGAACCGGACCTGGGGTCAGTTTGGGGACAAGTGTGCTCGGAACCGGTCCCGGGTCCCCAGTGAGAAAGCACCCTTAGAACTCTCACAATGTGCAGGGTAGTACAATAGACTTCTATAGAACTCCCACAACATGCAGTGTAGTCCAATAGACTTCTATATAACTCCCACAACATGCAGCGTAGTCCAATAACTTCTAGATGACAACTTCCTCTGTCAAATGTTAACAGGCTGAAGTACAGACTGTCTCTGGAGTATTGAAAGATTGTGGAAGAGGTAGACTAGCTTGAGAGACTAAAGTGATGCGTTGCAGAGACTCCTCTACTGTCATTTCTACTCCATGTGAGATCTGAATGCCGGCACAATTACTTTAAGTGACCCTGATTGTAAAGAGTGGATTCTCCTCACCTTTCCTTTGAAAAAAGTGTGCAGGCTACTCCAACATCCAACCACCCCCTCCCTCCCTCCCTCCCTCCCTCCCTCCTCCCTCCTCACACAGTAGCTGAGCTGTCATATCAGGGAGATATGTCAGATTAAATATGTATGGGTGAATTAGGGCTATCTCAAGTATTATATCATTTAAATTCAAATCGTTCCATCGCTCGCTACCATCTCATTACAGGCGCTTGAGAAATTAGCAGATAAAAACACTGTCATGGGCCTGATATTAAGGCTAATTTACCCCCCTTGAAATCTTTCTTCTTCTTTTTTACACTCTTAACACTTTATTCTAGGAAATGAAAGGAGACTTACCTATCAGAGCCACTTGATATTAGATTTACGATAAAGAGAGAGAGTGTTTTCTTACGAAATGAGACACCTTTTTGAAAGATAAAAGATACGCCAAATGAGTGCTGACAAGTCTGCAGAATAGCATTACAGTATCAGCTATCTGGAGACCTTGTGTCTCGTGTTGAAAGCAATGGGGAACACACTTCTTCTACATGTAGTCTTTTTTTGTGTGTGTGCCAAAATTCAGATATTTGACATTCCCCCCTGTGCACAAAAGCATTTGGGGCTTTTTATTCTTGTATTGTCTGATTGTCAATAGGCTAATATCAATAAACAAATTGCATAATAAGCAAATTTCCAAAATACAGGATGGCAGGGGCAGCGCACCCTATACTCTGCACCAGGACCACCATACTGTAGAACCTTGGAACACTGATGCACCAGGACCATACTGTAGAACCTTGGAACACTGATGCACCAGGACCATACTGTAGAACCTTGGAACACTGATGCACCAGGACCATACTGTAGAACCTTGGAACACTGATGCACCAGGACCATACTGTAGAACCTTGGAACACTGATGATGCACCAGGACCATACTGTAGAACCTTGGAACACTGATGATGCACCAGGACCATACTGTAGAACCTTGGAACACTGATGATGCACCAGGACCATACTGTAGAACCTTGGAACACTGATGATGCACCAGGACCATACTGTAGAACCTTGGAACACTGATGCACCAGGACCATATTGTAGAACCTTGGAACACTGATGCACCAGGACCATACTGTAGAACAGACCTGGGCAGTATGTGCCCTGGGGGCCAGAAGCGGCCCTGGGGGCCAGGTAGAAGCGGCCCTCGTGACGCTTCTACCTGGCCCGGAGGTTTAGACAAACTACACCATTTTACTTATGAAGCTAAAAACATCAAATGAGATGACCTCAATTGGCTGTTTGGAGTGATTTTCACTGTAATAACTGCTGAAGAATAAGTGAACAGTGTGTTTTCTATACTTTAATCTAGTGATCAAATTAGAGGTTGCAGCATGACATTTTCTTGCCCCCTCGGCAACAATCTGGATTTCTCACGTGGCCCCCAGGAAAAATAATTCCCCTCCCTTGCTGTAGAATGTATCATTCCATTACTTTGTGGACTGGCGTTTTGAAGCCTGTAGTTTGGCGTTTTGGCTGCTGCCATCTTAGTTCTTGCAGAGCTCATGAGAGACGGCATGAGACCAGGGGTGAGTAACCCAGGTACCCCAGCCTCTCTTACACCTCCAGTGCCATTACACATGGATTTGTCTTTATTTAGACCTGGGCCGCAGCATACAGCTTGCTGCGTTTGGATTGGCCCGGGCCGCTCCTAAGGTGAGCATTAGCTTCAGCTTCATATTCTCATTTCAGCCACTTTTTCTATCAGCTCCTTTCCCCCTGTGGTAAAGAAAAGACTGATTTCTGCCCTCCTTCATTTTAATACCCTTTTTACTCATCATACAGACATTAGACCCCTGCCCCCCCTTCTATCTGTCTCTCTGAAATAATGTCACAGGAACCGGGGCCGACCACGGGGAGGCCTGTAAACTAGCTCTCTCCCCTTCCTCCCCTTCTGCAATTAATTGGTGTACAGCCATGTGCATATATGATAACAGCGGATTTCTCTCCGACAACCCCCCTTCACACACACACACCTCCCCAAACAAGGAAAAAAGGGGAGGTTAATTAATGTAAGGGGCCGCGTGTTCGCCCGAGATGCAGGGTTTACCATACGCCCCCCAACACACACACACACACACACACACACACACACACACACACACACACACACACACCTCCCCCGCCGCCTTAAGAGCCTTGATTCCCTGCTAATGACCTAGTTCTTTTAATGAGCAGTATTAACCCCTGGCTACAGTCGCCCAGGTCTTCATTGTCAAGCCAGGCTGAAGCGAGCGCGGTCCCCTCGCTCGCCCGCCCGTCAGCAGGTAGGGAGAGAGGCATTAACGCGCCTCATCACCATGTGGGCCCCAGGAATAAATAATGACAATAAATAAATAAATTAATGGTTTCCGAGGCAACCGGCGGGCACCATCATCAACCATATCACCCCTCCCCCCCCACCACATATCTCCTTTTTACCCCTTATGATGAAGGCGATGATCACCTGCTCTCGTTTTGGACTTTCTACCCCGCTGTGTGGGGAGAGAGAGGGAGGGAGACAGAGACAGAGAGGGGGCGAGATGTGTATGACCAGAAAGAGAGAGAAGGGCAAATATATATATAAATATAGTATATATATATATATATATATATATATAGTAATGATGATTACCTTCACTAATTTCAGACTTTCTATCCCACTGTGTGCGGACAGATCGAGGGAGGGAGGGAGAGAGAGAGAGAGAGAATGGAGGAGAGATATAGAGAGGGGAGAGAGGGAGGGGAGGGAGAGAGAGATGAGGGAAAGAGAGAGGGAAGAGAGAGGCAGCAAGAAAGAAAAGATAGATATATAAATAAAATACAATCACAGAGTGTATCTGCTTATGAAAAGAATCCCCTGCAAACTCATTAGGACACATTCTGAAAAAGGGCGTTTAAAAATAAATAAATAAAAAGTAGACTCGGGTCCTTTCATTTACACAGAAGATACGATTAAAAATTCCCCTTTATGTTGCACCCAAGAGGTGTGTTTTAAAATTCAAACACTATTTACTATAAAGCACAATATAAGATCAATCCAATAACGAGATACAGAAATATAGACACCCAATTAGTGAGGAGGACACCGCCAAGCCGCTAATGGCTTTAATGAAGAAGGTCCAAAATAGCCGATTGGGATTAGGTGCTGCTTTGTTGTAAAAAGGAGGGAGACAGCGTCTTATTCCAACATGAGACAAAAAAGTGACACCTACTCTCACAATGAACCCTTTTCATGACTCTAAACCGATTGATTTGTTTCAATAGCTTTCAATAGTCTGTTGATTCTCCCATAGCCATTTTTCTCTCTGCCTTCGCTGAAGTGAAGATGCCATCTTGTAGCCTACTCACTGTTGCCACCTACAGGCAGTATTAGTGGCTGTTCACACTATACACCAAAGCCACGCTGAAGCCACGTGGTTTCATTTCGGCATCCTTGTTAACAGATGAGACCGTTCACACCAGCCCTACGCCACACCACGCTGAAGCCACGCTGAAGCCACCCTGAAGCCACGCTGAAGCCACACTGAAGCCACGCTGAAGCCACACTGAAGCCACACTGAAGCCACACTGAAGCCGCGCTGGAGCAGTGCTGGAGCGATCGTTCAGGATTCAGTCCTATTTTCCAGGCGTGACGCGTGAAGGTTGAAGCTGCCAGACATGAAGTCAATGGGAGTTGTGGACGGCTTCAAGGCGCGCCGAGGAGGCGCTGAGAGGAAAAGAGAAGGCTTCTTGTGTGAACGGTTAGGCGTGTTCAGCCTGTGCCTGCCTCAAGCTTCAGCTCTGCTTACGTTCAACGTAAGCATTTTAAGCAGGGGGTGCTGCAAGGAAGGGACTTTGCAGTCGCTTTTTTTTCCGGCGGCGCCCGAAAAAAATGTGGTTGTTATTTGGACGTTTGGATGTTTTTTAGCCATATTTAGAGGAATATCTCATTTTAAATTAACATTAGGATGATACTGTTGTGTATAGTATTTCCTCCTTTTCTCACTCACTTTCATGTCACCACCTTCTCTCCCTTTAGGTCGTGTTATACTACAACAGACAGCAACACAGGCAGAAACACTGAGCTTATTATTATATTATCTTATTATTATAAACCAAAGATCAAAAATAACATTTCCACCCTCTTTGCTTTGCTCATAAACCCTAAATATCTCAGTATAAAACACATTTTAATCATATATATATTTTTTTTATTGAGACTGCAATTCCAATACAAAACAGCAGAGGGTGCTGCAGCACCTGCAGCACCCCCACACCCCCCCCCTTCCCGCGGCCCTGGGTCTACCACCCCCACCCACCCCCCTACATTGGAGAAAAGGCTTTCATCATTCGAAAACCGTCTTCACTTTAGTGACCAGCGAAGGTAAGTAAGAGACGGTGGGCAGAGAAAAAACATGGGAGGGCTATGGGCTATGGGAGAATCAGCAGACGGTGCAAGGACCCTAAAGCAAGAGATATCCAAATAAATAAATCGGTTTAGAGTCATGAAAAGGGCTATCTGCATGTTGTGGGAGTTCTATAGAAGTCTATTGGAATACCCTGCATGTTGTGGGAGTTCTATATAAGTCTATTGTACTACCCTGCATGTTGTGGGAGTTCTATAGAAGTGTATTGGACTACCCTGCATGTTGTGGGAGTTCTATAGAAGTCTATTGGAATACCCTGCATGTTGTGGGAGTTCTATAGAAGTCTATTGGAATACCCTGCACGTTGTGAGAGTTCTATATAAGTCTATTGGAATACCCTGCATGTTGTGGGAGTTCTATAGAAGTATATTGGACTACCCTGCACGTTGTGGGAGTTCTATAGAAGTATATTGGACTACCCTGCACGTTGTGGGAGTTCTATAGAAGTCTATTGGAACACCCTGCATGTTGTGGGAGTTCTATAGAAGTCTATTGGAATACCCTGCATGTTGTGGGATTTATATAGAAGTCTATTGGACTACCCTGCACGTTGTGGGAGTTCTATAGAAGTCTATTGGACTACCCTGCACGTTGTGGGATTTATATAGAAGTCTATTGGACTACCCTGCACGTTGTGGGAGTTCTATAGAAGTATATTGGACTACCCTGTGTAACCATTTGTATTTCGTCGTCTGCGTTGTGTTTTGTTAAGGAATGGACCGACACTCTTCAGCTTCAGTTGTGTGGATTTTATTGCCTGTCAACACACATGGATTCTCATTGGTCGGACATACAGCAGTGATCGGCACAGCAGACACGGCTCGTGGCAAGAATCATCTCTTTCTGGCGCTTAGGTGACGTAGCGGCCAGATTTAAATGCCAGGCAGGGACATGCCCACAACCCAATGAGTTAAAGTGATAGAACCCTGTAAATGACTGGTCAGTGCCCTGGCAAGTGGAACTAACTAAAATAACCAAACTAACTCCGTTACACTCCCCCCTGCTGAATTCCACTTGCTCGCATAGATTCCCAGAAAATACAAATCAAAGAAACAAACAAATACTGACCAGCTAGTAAACATGACAGGTACTCAGCATAGGCACATCAGAGAGAGAGTGAGAGAGAGAAGGGAGAAAAAAAAAATCACATACATACAATATACAGAAAACCAATGGAGGAAGTAGACCTTGTGTAGCCACATGAAACCCAGTCAGGAGACTATTCTCTGCGAGAATTAGAGGAGAAGGAGGCCGGCCAAACCCCCTCAACCATCTCAGGTAAACATGCCTGTTACATGTCTAATGCACAATGTGATTACACAAACCCTCCATCAATAATCGACACCCGGGGACCCAATCATCAGACAACCATCCCCCATGTACACCATATGTGAGCCCAAACCCACCATACAGGAGCATAACATAAACATTCTTTATCTCATGAAAAATAAATAAAAACATAAGACCCATTATACACATAATGGCACAACACACAAGAAAAGTGCTTTTCTTCCTCTCTCCACATTCTCGAATAAAACAAAACATTCAAAACCAACATTCTCAACAGAGAAACAATTTACATCCTTTTTTTTTTTTTTTTTTTTTTTTTCTGCAATCAGTTCACATTCATTCTTTGTTCCATCATTTCAATAAGCCTAGACACAGGTTTAAACAACCTCCCCGTTCTAGCCTGGACACTTTGTGACCGTGCCAGTGATCGTGTCAGTGATCGTGTCACTGGTGGGACGGGAACAACAGTACTGGGCAGTGTGGGAGCATGTTCACTCGGCCCGGCGGCATCAGCCAGGGCAGTGCCAGTTTCGACACTCTGATTGGACTCCACTTCGTCTGACTCGGACACCAGCTGATCGGGTTCCTGAGAGTGAAGTCCCACTGAAGCAGGCGAAGGGAGTGGATCACTCTGACCATCAGGGAGATCAAAACCATCAGTTTGTGAATGAACCAGAGATGGGATGGAATGTGGCGCATCTCGGGCATCTTGAGACAGGCTTTCAACCTCCACACTCGAGTCACTAGACCCCTCTGGCAGCTGGGAGACCCAGGCTCTGGTCCTA
Source organism: Poromitra crassiceps (assembly GCF_964638095.1). NCBI lineage: Eukaryota > Metazoa > Chordata > Actinopteri > Beryciformes > Melamphaidae > Poromitra > Poromitra crassiceps. Next base: position 76,886,414 of record NC_139625.1, read on the forward strand.
TAGTCCGCAGCATCCGTTGACGCATCGTCATCCATCGTCACAACGTCCTGCTCCGTGTTTGGATTATCTGAAGCAGAGGAGGCCGACAGGTCCAATCCTTCTTCAGAAGCATTGCCGGGGAGTGGCAGAAAGTTGACCGGTGTTATCAGGTTGCGGTGGACCGTTTTAACAACACCAGTGGTGCTGTTCTGGATTTTGAAGGTCTGGCTGTCGGCATTCACCTCAGTGACCACGTAAGTCGCATCCTCCCAACGGTCAGCGACCTTACGCTTGCCACGTTCCCCTTTGTTGGCCAACAATACTCGATCTCCGACTTCAACTGGAGCTCCGCGGACCTTACGATTATACAGTTCAGTATGCCTCCTCAACTGTTTTGATGCTGAAGCTTGTGCAATTCCCATCGCTTCCTTCAGACTCCTTCGTAAAAGTTGAACGTACTCGTCATATCTCTCAACTTCAGGGGTGTCCAGAACAGTGCTGAAAGCCAGGTCAATGGGCAGCCTCGGTATCCTCCCGAACATCAAGAGAAACGGTGCATACCCTGTGGTCTCGTGGATGGTGCAGTTATAGGCAAACGTGAGGGATTTCAGTGCCTGAGGCCATCTGTGCTTTGCTCTGGGGGGCAGGGCCCGAATCATGTTGCCCAGTGTCCTGTTCATTCTTTCACATGAGCCATTGCCCATCGGATGATATGGGGTCGTATGGGACTTTTGAACTCCGGCAACACTCAAGAGCTCAGCAATGAGGGCACTCTCGAAATTGGCTCCCTGATCAGAGTGAATGCGCCTCGGAAAGCCATAGACACAGAAATAGTTATGCCACAGTTGGTGGGCCACAGCTTTAGCAGACTGGTTCGGACACAAAAAGGCATTTGCCATTTTCGTGAAATGGTCTGTAACAACGAGCACGTCCATTGACCTGTTCTTAGGATCCTCCGCACACCAGAAGTCTATGCACACAAGCTCCAGAGGCTCTGTTGTTATGATGTTCTCAAGTGGGGCTCTAGCTTCTGGCTCGGGGGTCTTGCTCAGCACACACCGCCTGCAGCATTTCACATGCTCTCTTACATCCTTCTCCAGGCCTGCCCAGTAGAACCGTTGCCTAGCAAGGTGTAAGGTTCGTTGCTGGCCCTGGTGACCTGCTTCATTGTGGACGCCTCCCAGCACTACTGCCTTCAGAGAAGCCGGAACAACGTACAGGTGAGTCTTTTTCTTTGTTACAGGGCTCCTTGCTACCCGATACAGCACGCCCGCCTTCATAGTCAGCTTATCCCAGCTCTTCAGCAGACGGATGACATCAACTGTCTCGTGAGCTCGCTCTCTTCTCGACGGCCGTCGCCCCCTTTCCACAAAGAAGATCACTCTGCTCAGCACCGTGTCGGCTCTCTGCTTCTCCATCAGTTGGTCATGAGACAGCGCTTCGGTTCCATCCTCTTCCATCGGCATCACAGCTTGAGGTAGCTGTGGCAACAGCAGCGCATGGGGCGGCACTGCCCTTTCCTGTGACTTGTGTGAACGGAGAACCGCTGCCACTTCCTGACTTGACAAAGCCCCGGGGGTGACAACAGCAGCGCACTGGCAGGCGACAGAAGGCCCAATGCCAGATCTCCCCTCAAGTGGGTGGGTAGACCACCGAAACACATCCTGCACCTTATCCGTGCCAACAGCATCAGCTTCAGCCACCAGCGTCTCATATGGCTCTCTGGTCAAACGGTGAAGCGTGCTCGGATGAATGAAGGGCTGCCTGCTCAGAGCATCTGCGACGATGTTTTTGGGGCCCGGGATGTACTTGATATCAAACTGGTAGGGTGCCAGCTTGGCAACCCACCTCTGTTCACACGCATCCAGCTTAGCTTTCGACAGGATATACGTCAACGGATTGTTATCCGTCCATACTGTGAACAGGTGCCCCCTCAGCCAATGATGGAACTTTTCACAGACGGCCCATCTCATGGCGAAAAACTCCAGCCGGTGTGCAGGGTATCTTGATTGTGCATATGAGAGCGACTTACTAGCGAAGGCGATCGGTCTTGCTACCGTGCCCCCCTCAGGCACTTGCGACAAGACAGCGCCGAGGCCATTACTGGAGGCATCCACTGAGAGGAGAAACGGTCCATCAAAATTTGGGTGGGCCAACACAACCTGATCCAGCAAAGCTTTCTTCAGCAGCAGGAAGGCTTGTCTGCACTCCTCTGTCCAGTCAGCAGCTGTCAGTGTGCGCTGGGGCAAGCGACGCCTTTTCCCCTTCTTACGAGGAGCTTTGTGGCCAGTTGTGAGACCAAATAGCGGCTTGGCTATTGATGAACAGCCCTCAATGAACTGCTGGTAGAACACCACCATTCCCAGAAACGACCTTATCTTCTCCTGAGATGGGACATCTGTACCGTCTTCCATAAGATCCGCCTCAGATAGGGCCGTGATGGCCCGTACCTTTTCGGGATCTGTAGCGATGCCATCTGCACTCACTATATGGCCAAGGAATCTCACGGACCTCTGCAAGAAATGGCATTTCTTTGGTGCCAATTTCAGATTATGGGACTGCAGACGCTCGAATACCACTCCCAGCCGTTCCAATGCCATTTCCTCAGTAGGAGCAAACACCAGGACGTCGTCCAGATAGCAAAGAAGACTGAGGAAATTTTGGTCACCAAAGATGTTTAGCATCATCCGCATGAAGGTCGCGGGGCTGTTGCACAGACCTTGTGGCAAGCGATTATACTCATACAGCCCGAATGGCGATGTAAAGGCTGTGTATTTCTTGTCATCTTCATGAACCTCAACGTTGTAGTATCCCGACGTGAGGTCCATGGTCGAGAAGAAAGCGTTGCCACCCAAAGCTGCAAGGGCGTCGGCCTGATGAGGGAGCGGGTGAGCGTCTTTGATGGTTCGGGCATTTATCCAACGGAAGTCGGTACAGAGTCTCAGGTCTCCCGACTTTTTCCAAACGAGGACCAAGGGCGATGCGAAGTCGCTGCTGGACTTCCGTATGATCTCTCTGTCTTCCATCTCATTCAGTGCTTGTCTGAGTTTCTCATACTGGGTGGGTGCGATGCGTCGGTATGGTAACCGAAAGGGCTTCTCATCACTGAGTTTTATCCTGTGAACACAGCCTGTAGCTTTTCCACAATCCAGCTTGTGTCTGGAGAAGATTGACTGGTACTTAGCTATCAGCTTGACGAGTTCCTCTTTGCATGCTGGAGACACATCACAGGAACCAAGATCAATGTCAGCCAACCCCAGGCCCCGCAATATTGAGCTCGGGCTGCCCTGAGGAGGCCCACTGAATGCTGTGCCCTCATTCTGACGATCTGGGAGACTTGAATCCTCAGATGTGAGATGGGATTCCCTCCCATTGTCTGATGCCACATCGCCCGACCTTTGCACTTGTTGCTGGGAAACAAGCTGTGTGTCATGTGGGTCGGGGCTGTCAAAGTCTTCCAACTCCATGCAGGGATAGACGTCAGCAAGCTTGGCATTCCTCTTCAGTGTCACAGGCTTATCTGAAGGATTCATCACTTTAAGTGGCAGCCAGCCATCACTACGGAGCAACGCCACGGTCCGCCCGACCAACACTGACTTGGGACGTGACCGAGCAGTAGTGGGCTCAATAATGACAGCACTGCCCATTGAGATGTTGTCGACGCTCTGAAGCCGGCCCCAGACTAGGTGTTCACTCAGAGGCTCGAGCGTCACAGCTTTCTTTATCCTTGCAGTTCCCACCTTGTCAGGGACATCACTGCCTGTCCACAGCTCCACATTAGCCAACAAGCTCAGTAGCTGATGCTGCTCCGCTTCACTGCCCTCAGACGCAGGCTTCTGGCTCAAAACATCTCTTGAGACTTTCAAACGTCGAATCAGGTATTTCAGAAGGTTACTTCCTACTATGAGGTCATCATTTTGTGTCGCAACCACCAGCGTTGGAACGATCACTGGGCAGCCGAACAGCTCCATTTTTAGATCACACACTCCTAAGGGCTTGGTCTTTGACCCGCCACATCCGATCAACACCACATCCGTAGGTGTCAGAGAAGGGCTCTCCAGCACTCCTTCCTGCAACAGCCGCTTCAGAACTTCAGAGCTCAGGCTACACGCCATTGAGCCACTATCCAGCATAGCGTCCACTTCCACTTTGTCTCCAATCAGTACTTTAGCATGGAACAGTCCATCATATGGAGCGACCTTTTGAGTGTTCTGCAATATGACTTTACTCTCCACTTTTAGTTCCTCACACATACTTTTATAAACAGACTCCAAATCATCTTCTGTTGTACTTGGGGGATTCACTACTGGCTCAACACTTGCCCCCCCAAAATGTTGGCCTATCAGTTTCCCACACGCTGAGTGGTGGGGTCAACAGAAGCTACTGGCGGTGGCATTGAAGCTTTTGGACAGTCAGTACGTGTGTGGCCAGAAGCATAGCAGAGGAAGCAGAGGTGGTTGGCTCGGCAATGAAAGCGAGTATTATGCCCCGTGTCCCCACACACCTCACATGGCTGCGGGGGTTGGATTCGGTTTCTGGGGCTCCACTGTGGCCGGCGTTCTGGTCTGCCATACTGCTGAGGTCCCTGCTCCAGGAGACGTTCCAACATGTTGACAAGTCGGTCTAGAGACTCAGCGGAGCCCTGTGATGTCTGGCCTAACGCTGGGCTTGTGTTGGGCCTCTGCTGGGCTTGTGAATCATTAGTGGGCTTACCAGCAGGCACTGAGAAAGGGACAGCCGGGCTGACGTCTTGTCGCAGCACGGTGACTGTAGTGGCGGTCTTAGGCTGTGATGAGTGCCTCTTATCTCGTCTTTGCTCTACCAGTTTCTCGTGAACATCAGCAGCAGTCCACTGCTGTAGGGGCTTGCACCTGAATATCAGGGAGAGTTCAGAGTCAGGGCAATGTCTAATAAACATGGTAGTGAGTTCACGTGACGGATCATCCAGTGTCTTATTCTGTCTCTTCATACAGTCCTCAGTCACTTCCATCGCTCTGTTCAGTCTGAGCCAGTACTCAAAAGGGTCTTCAGTGGGGAATGGCCTGGTTGCATAGAAATCAGCCAGAGGCATCATGGAGGAAATGGTGTCACTAAAATGTTGTTTTAATATATCAAAAATGGGACCCGGGCCTTCAGACAGAACAAGAAATGGGTTACTGCGTATGGCGACACGAACCACCTCCCTCGCTTTCCCCATGAGTCTGTTCAGGACTTCCTCGGCTTGCTCCGTCAGTGGTACTGCCCGTTTTCTGAGATATGTTATAATGACTGACTCCCATTCATGTACCGTGTAGGCATCTGAGCCATCCCCCTTGAAACATGCTGGCTCCTTGATGTCAGACTTCACCACTAGGTTCACAAGAGAGGTATCACTCCCCCGCGATCTGTATGTGCCACTCGCAACATGTGAACCCTCCCCGCTGTTAAGCTTTGAGTCAATGCAGGCGGCGATACTCTCCCCAATTGTCATTCCAATTTGTTTAGCTATGTCTGCGATCATATGTACAGAGGCATTGCCCTCATTTGCATTGGATGAATCAAACCCAACAGCGCCAACTGGTGGCGGAGCAGTGATATCATTATCATTATCTGGCATTTCAACATAACCTGGCACAGGAGTAGATGTGCTGAAAAATGGAAACCTTGTTGTTCCCCGACCAACAGGTGTGATAGGAGCGTACCTTAATGCTCCTCTCCCCCTCCCAACACCAGTTCCATACTCCATATTACCAACAGGTAGACTAAGCACAATAAAAAAAAATAAACTTCTTTCACACAGTCTCCAAAACCCACTTAAAATGAAAGCAACTCTAGGTAGCAGTGATACGCATCCACTCACTGAAGCCCCCAAAATTTAGAGCACAAATTAGGATACTAAACCCAAGGCATAGAGCCTATATTACAAAGACCCACAATGAAAATAAAATTATCCTGAAAATAATAGCAACCACTCTCCCAGACTCAGAGGGTTAATTTGAAAAAGTACAGCTGCCCATAAAAAGAAACACCCAGACAATTCAGTCAGATCAGACCACCTCTGGTCAGAATAACATTAGAATTAAATTTGTCAAACAAATAAAATAAACTGGCTGAACCACCCATGTAAAACGTAGCTCAGTAAAATCCCTGCTGCAGCATCATTGTAAACAATGACAAAATCGAATTTAGCTTTCACATAAATGAAACTACCGCCCCCTCTGCTGGCGAAAAATGACACTGCGCCTAATAATAGCTGCGCTTGCGCAAATGACTGCTAGCAAACCACGGTGTTTTTCTCCAGGTCCAGGCAGGAGAAGGTGTCTTCCCCCGACGTGGAGAGAAGCCTGGAGGACGGTCACGGCACCATTGTAACCATTTGTATTTCGTCGTCTGCGTTGTGTTTTGTTAAGGAATGGACCGACACTCTTCAGCTTCAGTTGTGTGGATTTTATTGCCTGTCAACACACATGGATTCTCATTGGTCGGACATACAGCAGTGATCGGCACAGCAGACACGGCTCGTGGCAAGAATCATCTCTTTCTGGCGCTTAGGTGACGTAGCGGCCAGATTTAAATGCCAGGCAGGGACATGCCCACAACCCAATGAGTTAAAGTGATAGAACCCTGTAAATGACTGGTCAGTGCCCTGGCAAGTGGAACTAACTAAAATAACCAAACTAACTCCGTTACACCTGCACGTTGTGGGAGTTCTATAGAAGTCTATTAGACTACCCTGCACGTTGTGGGAGTTCTATAGAAGTCTATTAGACTACCCTGCATGTTGTGGGAGTTCTATATAAGTCTATTGGACTACCCTGCACGTTGTGGGAGTTCTATAGAAGTCTATGGGACTACCCTGCAGGTTGTGGGAGTTCTATAGAAGTCTATTGAGCTACCCTGCAGGTTGTGGGAGTTCTATAGAAGTCTATTGAGCTACCCTGCAGGTTGTGGGAGTTCTATAGAAGTCTATTGGACTACCCTGCAGGTTGTGGGAGTTCTATAGAAGTATATTGGACTACCCTGCATGTTGTGGGAGTTATATAGAAGTCTATTGGACTACCCTGCAGGTTGTGGGAGTTATATAGAAGTCTATTGGACTACCCTGCACATTGTGGGAGTTCTATAGAAGTCTATGGGACTGCCCTGCATGTTGTGGGAGTTCTATAGAAGTCTATGGGACTACTCTGCATGTTGTGGGAGTTCTATAGAAGTCTATTGAGCTACCCTGCATGTTGTGGGAGTTCTATAGAAGTATATTGGACTACCCTGCATGTTGTGGGAGTTCTATAGAAGTCTATTGGACTACCCTGCAGGTTGTGGGAGTTCTATAGAAGTCTATTGAGCTACCCTGCAGGTTGTGGGAGTTCTATAGAAGTCTATTGGACTACCCTGCAGGTTGTGGGAGTTCTATAGAAGTATATTGGACTACCCTGCATGTTGTGGGAGTTCTATAGAAGTCTATTGGACTACCCTGCAGGTTGTGGGAGTTCTATAGAAGTCTATTGGACTACCCTGCACGTTGTGGGAGTTCTATAGAAGTCTATGGGACTACCCTGCATGTTGTGGGAGTTCTATAGAAGTCTATGGGACTACCCTGCATGTTGTGGGAGTTATATAGAAGTCTATTGAGGTACCCTGCATGTTGTGGGAGTTATATAGAAGTATATTAGACTACCCTGCATGTTGTGGGAGTTCTATAGAAGTCTATTGGACTACCCTGCATGTTGTGGGAGTTCTATAGAAGTCTATTGGACTACCCTGCATGTTGTGGGAGTTCTATATAAGTCTATTGGACTACCCTGCACGTTGTGGGAGTTATATAGAAGTCTATTGAGCTACCCTGCACAATGAAAAAGGGGTACCCAGTGTATTAAAAAGTGATGCCAAGGAGTCCTGACCAACTGCTGGACCAATTAGGGAGGAGGTTACTCGGCCCTTGTACTCACTGTGTTTTAGGAAATGACTCCATTTCCCATTAAGATGCTGCTACAGCTGGAGTATTAGCAGCAATAAACCTCACTGTCAATCGAGAGCCTGTGTGTGTGTGTGTGTGTGTGTGTGTGTGTGTGTGTGTGTCGTGTGTGTGTGTGCGTCGTGTGTGTGTGTGTGTGCGTGCACACGTACAGCATGTGCCTGTCTGGATAAATCTGTGTATGCATTTTCTGTGTGTGTGCGTGTGCCTCCAAATGTGTGTATGTGAAATGTGAATGTTTGCGTGAGTGTGTGGTAGCTTGTCATTGGATTTGTGTGTGTGTGTGTGTGTGTGTGTGTGTGTGTGTGTGTGTGTGTGTGGCCGGCGGTCTGGTGTTGACGTGACAGCCCGTCGGTCAGACCTTGACCCGAGCTGTCCAAGCAGCACAGCCAGCCTCCAGCACTGGGACCAACCAGTATGACAAGGGCACTGGGAAGGGCAGCTGAAGACACACACACACACACACACACACACACACACACACGCACACACACACACGCACACGATAGGCATGCAGAGGGGGGGTGTTATACACTCAGGTCAGACCAAGATGCATGCATGAAAGCGCAAATCTCAGTCCTCAAAACTGCTATTTAGCCAAGGCCGTATCTACTGTAGCTATGGGCATTAGTCCACCCAGACATGAGTCTTGCCCAATGCCCACCCAATCAAAAGTTAGGAAAATATTGTAACAAGCCAAGTGTTAGCAGTGGCAATAACAGGCAGAGAGAGAGATGATCTCCGTTTTAGTAGCAGATCCTGCACTCCATACAACACAAGACTACAGGAAATACCATGTATTGCACTAGAACACACACTCACCCACACACAGCAACTCGACTCACCCATGGTGCCAACATTTCAACATTGTGAAGCAATGTAATTAACATGCAGAACAGCACTATTAGTCAACACATAACCTTGCGGATAACTAACATCATGCATATAGAACAGGAAGTCCTTTACATCTACACCAGAGCATGCTGGGAAGTGGAACTCCCCTCACAATATGTTTCTTTTCAGCCCAAGCCAATGGAAAAATTCAGTATGTTGCAGCCAAAGATTTCAGACGGACACTGGACTTTTGGTGTCAGTTTTTTTTTTTTACCGCAGCACTTTCATTAAAAACAAAACAAACACAGCATCAATGATTCCCCTCCTCTGTCTGGCTGCACGTTCTCTCCTGCTTGACAACTGCTGTGTTAGCTACAGATTGCTACATTCTTCTTCTACTACAGGAAAACCAAGACCTCTTCTATCCTGTTTACAAGTCGCCACTTGCTCACAGGTACTGCCTTGTGGCGAGAATCGTGTAGTGCATTCTCACACTTTAATTTCTCTTTGATGACAGCCCTATTTGTTTCATGTTGCAGAGTTGTGGTTCAATTTTGCCCTTAGACTCAAGCTTATAACCTGTGACACATGTCAAATAAGTTGTTGGTCCCCCATAGTAAACATAAACATAATTAACATAAACATCTTCCCATATCTGTCAACCTGTCACAAGTAGATGGCTGACTCCTACTGGAACAATTTGGTGTACCCATTACACTTAACTCTGGAAATGGCTTCTACACCCTGCTTCAAATCGTTCTTTATAAATTATATTTATAATGCAACTTAATCCACATCCCCGAACCGACAATCTCTGGCAACCTACCGCCAAAGTTGCCCCCTTCCAGCCCGCCCTAATGTAGCAGGCTAAAATCGGGCCTGTATTTAGCTATCTCTTCTTCATGTGTTCTTTACTGGTATCAACCCGTTCTCACTCCCAACTGGTCATATACTGCCCCCGTCAGAATGCAGACTCTCGCAGACATGGACGTCGCGGGCGAGGTGACCCAGCGGTCTGAACGTAATGACAGTCCCATGTTGAAGTAGGTGGGTGGCGCCTGAGGGTGTAGGTAGTTGTGGTATTGGGCGGACCTGGATCGTCCCCATCTTGCAAGCGCGTGTTCGACTCCCAAGCGTGCCAACGTGTTGTTACTTTCATTTTCAACCCTAACCAAGTTGCTTTAGTTGTGTGATGGTTGAATCCATTGATGTCAGTCATGATTGGCTAGTTTGTCAATCACCAGCCATGGTCGAATGAATGTGGGTTAAATGTTGGGCTGCCTGCTTGGTGGGCAGGCCTTTCCTTGACAATGCTCTCTCTCAATGCTGCAGAATGTGATGGCATAACCAGAGTGATTTAAAGACAGTGGCGCCAATGGAAGTCCAAAATGCTTGATAGTGTGTGCGTGGGAATAGTTCCAGGAAGTACAGTATGTTTGAATCATTGTATGTTTGAACCTCGGCTTCGCCTCGGACGGTTCACGCCTCTCGCGTCGTCCCTTAAAAAGTGATAATGTACACCTCGTCGTGCATTAACCCTTACATATTGTACAGGCAGAGATGGGCAGTATTTGAAATACTTGTATTTGAAATACGTATTTCAACTACTTTTTTGTATTTTGTAATTTGTATTTGGCTGGGCAGAGAAAAATGAGATGTAATTTGTATCAAGATACTTTCAGATCTTGTATTTTGTGTATTTCAAATACATAAAATAGATTTTTCTTTTTATTCTCAAATTGACACATGTAAACATTGACACAGGTTTAAACTAAAGATGGAGAAATTAGTTGTACTAAAAACAACTAAGTGAACTAAACTGAAACCTGATATGAATAAACAGAGAAATTACTTGTACTAAAAAACAACTAATGCCTACCCCACACTACAGGATTTTCAAATCCTTGAAGATTATAAAAATCTTGAGAGCCCACACACTACAGGACAGAGAGAGCCGATTTTTTAACATTTCAATCTTGGGACACACACACAATCGCGTCTGTTCAAACGCAACCCCACACACTAGAAGATTATGCCGAAGATTCACCTTGGAAGCAGGGCTCGACGTTAACTTTTAAAATGCCTATTCAGTGTGCGCACCGGGTGTAGTAGTGTCATTTCGTTTTCTAAACAAATTTTATTTTTTGTTTTTATAATGCATTTGCACTGAAAGGATTTGTTTAACTAATATTCGCGCGGACAGCCGCGTCCATTCGGGGTGTAGGCCTACTGTGCACGGCCAGGCGAAAACCGTCTGCACAGGTGTCTTGTGGAGGGGCGCGTCTGCTGATTTGACTCACTTTTCCGTGCGGACACTCGCCGATGCGGGAAGCTGAGACCTAAGCGCTTGTTGTAGGCTACATGCTTTGCAGTATAGCATTTAGTTTTCCGTCCCGTTCAAAGACGCACGGGTATTTCACCTCGATGACAATTTCCTCGTTCTTTGTTTCTGTGCGGGGCTGCGGGCGGACGCGGACCAGATTATTTTGCGAAAAACTGTAATGGAAACGCAGCTACTACTGGCTCTCTGCTCAAGATGCAATCGCCTGTCGGGTTGTAAATATCTAACATGTTAGATATGCCCGATTCACAATCGGGAAGAGGCAGTCTTCCCGATTGTGAATCTTTGAACCCCACACACTACAGGATCATTTGGGAAGATTATCTGCCCGACGCGCTTCAAATCGGGAGCACCCCCGAGAAAATCGGGAGGGGGGAATCTTGGCCATAATCTTGCAAATTATCCTGTAGTGTGGGGTAGGCATAACTGGACTGAACTGAAACCTGATTTGAATAGGAGAAATTAGTTGTACTAAAAACAACTAATTGAACTAAACTGAACTGAAACCTGATATGAAAAGATGGAGAAATAAGGTGTATTAAAAAACAACTAACTGAACTGAAACCTGATGTGAAAAGATGGAGAAATTAGTTGTACTAAAAACAACTAAGTGAACTAAACTGAAACCTGATATGAATAGATGGAGAAATAAGTTGAAAAAACAACTAACTGAACTAAACTGAAACCTGATATGATTCAGAATAGATAGAGAAATAAGTTGTACTGAAAAACAACTAACTGAACTAAACTGAAAGCTGATATGATTCAGAATAGATTGAGAAAGAAGTTGTATTGAAAAACTAACTAACTGAACTAAACTGAAACCTGATGTGAATAGCTGAAGAAATGAGTTGTACTGGAAAAACAACAACTAATTGAACTATACTAAAACCTGATATGAATAGATTGAGAAATAAGTTGTACTGAAAAAACCCCTAACTGAACTAAACTGAAACCTGATTTGAATAGGAGAAATTAGTTTTACTGAAAAACAACTAACTGTCATAAACCTGATTTGAATAGATGGAGAAATTAGTTATACTGAAAAACTATAACTGAACACCAAAGTACCCTAATGAAAATCAAAAATGTCTTTCTGTTGCTACAAGGATGTCTGAGCTTCACTGTGCATGATGATGGCTGTGCAGATTTTGACACTAGAATGGTGTTACCACTGCTGATAGTGGAAAGTTGTATTCAGTGAGTGATTGTTCTTTAGTAATTATGTTCTAGATAGCCAGGTTGTTTTGGATTTTGTTTATGAAGCAGAAGGAGGGGAAGTCATTTTAAGGATGTAAGGATTTGAACAAGAGTCCAATTTCATGGAAGGCCTTTTTTGTTTGAGATGCAGTTTCTCATCGTTCCTCTCACCGATTCACAATTTCACAACCTTAGACAGGATGTGCATCAGGGCATTCAATTCCTGAAATGTAACCTTTTCTAGTTGTATAAATATGTTTGCACGTTAAATAAATACTGTGACGACAAGTTACTGACATGGTGGTGAATGTGAAGTTGTTTAAAGGGGACCTACTATGCCTTTTACCTATTTCAGTTATTTATATATTGTGTTATGATGTCAGATATCTATGGCTAAACATAGTCAAAGTTCCAAAACTTGAGGTTAACATGTAGAAATGCTGCCTTTAAGTCAAAAGCCCTCACAGAAGGTGATTAACAGCTGAGCTGAAGGAGAAATTAGTTCTACTGAAAAACAACTAAAACTAAAATGGAAGAACTGCAGTGTGTTAGTGTAACGGAGTTAGTTTGGTTATTTTAGTTAGTTCCACTTGCCAGGGCACTGACCAGTCATTTACAGGGTTCTATCACTTTAACTCATTGGGTTGTGGGCATGTCCCTGCCTGGCATTTAAATCTGGCCGCTACGTCACCTAAGCGCCAGAAAGAGATGATTCTTGCCACGGTAGGTCGCATGAGACACAGGCATTATGTTAAACGGGTTAAAACTATGTAATCTAATGATACAGCTATCATGGTATTATGTTGGATTGTATGACAGTATGTAGCGATCGCATTGTACTTACCTGAATGTGCTGTGGGTTATATCTTGTTAACGTGGTGGCTATCGCTAGCCTCATTAGCTTGTACGCTAAGCTAACGCTTCCTGGTTTTTCTGTAGAGCCGTGTCTGCTGTGCCGACCACTGCAGTATGTCCGACCAATGAGAATCCATGTGTGTTGACAGGTACATAATTGTTCATATTGTTTATATTTTGTTGTACATTTATTATGGCCAGAAAGAGATGATTCTTGCCACGAGCCGTGTCTGCTGTGCCGACCACTGCAGTATGTCCGACCAATGAGAATCCATGTGTGTTGACAGGCAATAAAAGTCCACACAACTGAAGCTGAAGAGTGTCGGTCCATTCCTTAACAAAACACAACGCAGACGACGAAATACAAATGGTTACAATGGTGCCGTGACCGTCCTCCAGGCTTCTCTCCACGTCGGGGGAAGACACCTTCTCCTGCCTGGACCTGGAGAAAAACACCGTGGTTTGCAAACAGTCATTTGCGCAGGCGCAGGTATTATTAGGCGCAGTGTCATTTTTCGCCAGCAGAGGGGGCGATAGTTTTATTTATGTGGAAGCTAAATTCGATTTTGTCACTGTGTTTCCAATGATGCTGCAGCAGGGATTTTACTGAGCTACGTTTTACATGGTTGGTTGAGCCAGTTTATTTTATTTGTTTGACAAATTTAATTCTAATGTTATTCTGACCAGAGGTGGTCTGATCTGACTGAATTGTCTGGGTGTTTCTTTTTATGGGCAGCTGTACTTTTTCAAATTTAATTCATTTTAAGTGGGTTTTGGAGACTGTGTGAAAGAAGTTTATTTTTTTTATTGTGCTTATATCTACCGGTTGGTAATATGGAGTATGGAACTGGTGTTGGGAGGGGGAGAGGAGCATTAAGGTACGCTCCTATAACACCTGTTGGTCGGGGTACAACAATGTTTCCATTTTTCAGCACATCTACTCCTGTGCCAGGTTATGTTGAAATGCCAGATAATGATAATGATATCACTGCTCCGCCACCAGTTGGCACTGTTGGGTTTGATTCATGCAATGCAAATGAGGGCAATGCCTCTGTACATATGATCGCAGACATAGCTAAACAAATCGGAATGTCAATTGGGGAGAGTATCGCCGCCTGCATTGACTCAAAGCTCAACAGCGGGGAGGGTTCACATGTTACGAGTGGCACATACAGATCGCAGGGGGGTGATACCTCTCTTGTGAACCTAGTGGTGAAGTCTGACATCAAGGAGCCAGCATGTTTCAAGGGGGATGGCTCAGATGCCTACACGGTGCATGAATGGGAGTCGGTCATTATAACATATCTCAGAAAACGGGCAGTCCCATTGACGGAGCAAGCCGAAGAAGTCCTGAACAGACTCATGGGGAAAGCGAGGGAGGTGGTTCGAGTCGCCATACGCAGTAACCCATTTCTTGTTCTGTCTGAAGGCCCGGGTCCCATTTTTGATATATTAAAACAACATTTTAGTGACACCATTTCCTCCATGATGCCACTGGCTGATTTCTATGCAACCAGGCCATTCCCCACTGAAGACCCTTTTGAGTACTGGCTCAGACTGAACAGAGCGATGGAAGTGACTGAGGACTGTATGAAGAGACAGAATAAGACATTGGATGATCCGTCACGTGAACTCACTACCATGTTTATTAGACATTGCCCTGACTCTGAACTCTCCCTGATATTCAGGTGCAAGCCCCTACAGCAGTGGACTGCTGCTGATGTTCACGAGAAACTGGTAGAGCAAAGACGAGATAAGAGGCACTCATCACAGCCTAAGACTGCCACTACAGTCACCGTGCTGCGACAAGACGTCAGCCCGGCTGTCCCTTTCTCAGTGCCTGCTGGTAAGCCCACTAATGATTCACAAGCCCAGCAGAGGCCCAACACAAGCCCAGCGCTAGGCCAGACATCACAGGGCTCCGCTGAGTCTCTTGACCGACTTGTCAACATGTTGGAACGTCTCCTGGAGCAGGGACCTCAGCAGTATGGCAGACCGGAACGCCGGCCACAGTGGAGCCCCAGAAACCGAATCCAACCCCCGCAGCCATGTGAGGTGTGTGGGGACACGGGGCATAATACTCGCTTTCATTGCCGAGCCAACCACCTCTGCTTCCTCTGCTATGCTTCTGGCCACACACGTACTGACTGTCCAAAAGCTTCAATGCCACCGCTAGTAGCTTCTAGTGACTCCACCACTCAACGTGTGGGAAACTAATAGGCCAACATTTTGGGGGGGCAAGTGTTGAGCCGGTAGTGAATCCCCCAAGTACAACAGAAGATGATTTGGAGTCTGTTTATAAAAGTGTGTGTGAGGAACTAAAAGTGGAGAGTAAAGTCATATTGCAGAACACTCAAAAGGTCGCTCCATATGATGGACTGTTCCATGCTAAAGTACTGATTGGAGACAAAGTGGAAGTGGACGCTATGCTGGATAGTGGCTCAATGGCGTGTAGCCTAAGCTCTGAAGTTCTGAAGCGGCTGTCGCAGGAAGGAGTGCTGGAGAGCCCTTCTCTGACACCTACGGATGTGGTGTTGATCGGATGCGGCGGGTCAAAGACCAAGCCCTTAGGAGTGTGTGATCTAAAAATGGAGCTGTTCGGCTGCCCAGTGATCGTTCCAACGCTGGTGGTTGCGACACAAAATGACGACCTCATAGTAGGAAGTAACCTTCTGAAATACCTGATTCGACGTTTGAAAGTCTCAAGAGATGTTTTGAGCCAGAAGCCTGCGTCTGAGGGCAGTGAAGCGGAGCAGCATCAGCTACTGAGCTTGTTGGCTAATGTGGAGCTGTGGACAGGCAGTGATGTCCCTGACAAGGTGGGAACTGCGAGGATAAAGAAAGCTGTGACGCTCGAGCCTCTGAGTGAACACCTAGTCTGGGGCCGGCTTCAGAGCGTCGACAACATCTCAATGGGCAGTGCTGTCATTATTGAGCCCACTACTGCTCGGTCACGTCCCAAGTCAGTGTTGGTCGGGCGGACCGTGGCGTTGCTCCGTAGTGATGGCTGGCTGCCACTTAAAGTGATGAATCCTTCAGATAAGCCTGTGACACTGAAGAGGAATGCCAAGCTTGCTGACGTCTATCCATGCATGGAGTTGGAAGACTTTGACAGCCCCGACCCACATGACACACAGCTTGTTTCCCAGCAACAAGTGCAAAGGTCGGGCGAAGTGGCATCAGACAATGGGAGGGAATCCCATCTCACATCTGAGGATTCAAGTCTCCCAGATTGTCAGAATGAGGGAACAGCATTCAGTGGGCCTCCTCAGGGCAGCCCGAGCTCAATATTGCGGGGCCTGGGGTTGGCTGACATTGATCTTGGTTCCTGTGATGTGTCTCCAGCATGCAAAGAGGAACTCGTCAAGCTGATAGCTAAGTACCAGTCAATCTTCTCCAGACACAAGCTGGATTGTGGAAAAGCTACAGGCTGTGTTCACAGGATAAAACTCAGTGATGAGAAGCCCTTTCGGTTACCATACCGACGCATCGCACCCACCCAGTATGAGAAACTCAGACAAGCACTGAATGAGATGGAAGACAGAGAGATCATACGGAAGTCCAGCAGCGACTTCGCATCGCCCTTGGTCCTCGTTTGGAAAAAGTCGGGAGACCTGAGACTCTGTACCGACTTCCGTTGGATAAATGCCCGAACCATCAAAGACGCTCACCCGCTCCCTCATCAGGCCGACGCCCTTGCAGCTTTGGGTGGCAACGCTTTCTTCTCGACCATGGACCTCACGTCGGGATACTACAACGTTGAGGTTCATGAAGATGACAAGAAATACACAGCCTTTACATCGCCATTCGGGCTGTATGAGTATAATCGCTTGCCACAAGGTCTGTGCAACAGCCCCGCGACCTTCATGCGGATGATGCTAAACATCTTTGGTGACCAAAATTTCCTCAGTCTTCTTTGCTATCTGGACGACGTCCTGGTTTTTGCTCCTACTGAGGAAATGGCATTGGAGCGGCTGGGAGTGGTATTCGAGCGTCTGCAGTCCCATAATCTGAAATTGGCACCAAAGAAATGCCATTTCTTGCAGAGGTCCGTGAGATTCCTTGGCCATATAGTGAGTGCAGATGGCATCGCTACAGATCCCGAAAAGGTACGGGCCATCACGGCCCTATCTGAGGCGGATCTTATGGAAGACGGTACAGATGTCCCGTCTCAAGAGAAGATAAGGTCGTTTCTGGGAATGGTGGTGTTCTACCAGCAGTTCATTGAGGGCTGTTCATCAATAGCCAAGCCGCTATTTGGTCTCACAACTGGCCACAAAGCTCCTCGTAAGAAGGGGAAAAGGCGTCGCTTGCCCCAGCGCACACTGACAGCTGCTGACTGGACAGAGGAGTGCAGACAAGCCTTCCTGCAGCTGAAGAAAGCTTTGCTGGATCAGGTTGTGTTGGCCCACCCAAATTTTGATGGACCGTTTCTCCTCTCAGTGGATGCCTCCAGTAATGGCCTCGGCGCTGTCTTGTCGCAGGTGCCTGAGGGGGGCACAGTAGCAAGACCGATCGCCTTCGCTAGTAAGTCGCTCTCATATGCACAATCAAGATACCCTGCACACCGGCTGGAGTTTTTCGCCATGAGATGGGCCGTCTGTGAAAAGTTCCATCATTGGCTGAGGGGGCACCTGTTCACGGTATGGACGGATAACAATCCGTTGACGTATATCCTGACCAAAGCTAAGCTGGATGCGTGTGAACAGAGGTGGGTTGCCAAGCTGGCACCCTACCAGTTTGATATCAAGTACATCCCGGGCCCCAAAAACATCGTCGCAGATGCTCTGAGCAGGCAGCCCTTCATTCATCCAAGCACGCTCCACCGCTTGACCAGAGAGCCATATGAGACGCTGGTGGCTGAAGCTGATGCTGTTGGCACGAATAAGGTGCAGGATGTGTTTCGGTGGTCTACCCACCCACTTGAGGGGAGATCTGGCGTTGGGCCTTCTGTCGCCTGCCAGTGCGCTGCTGTTGTCACCCCCGGGGCTTTGTCAAGTCAGGAAGTGGCAGCGGTTCTCCGTTCACACAAGTCACAGGAAAGGGCAGTGCCGCCCCATGCGCTGCTGTTGCCACAGCTACCTCAAGCTGTGATGCCGATGGAAGAGGATGGAACCGAAGCGCTGTCTCATGACCAACTGATGGAGAAGCAGAGAGCCGACACGGTGCTGAGCAGAGTGATCTTCTTTGTGGAAAGGGGGCGACGGCCGTCGAGGAGAGAGCGAGCTCATGAGACAGTTGATGTCATCCGTCTGCTGAAGAGCTGGGATAAGCTGACTATGAAGGCGGGCGTGCTGTATCGTGTAGCAAGGAGCCCTGTAACAAAGAAGAAGACTCACCTGTACGTTGTTCCGGCTTCTCTGAAGGCAGTAGTGCTGGGAGGCGTCCACAACGAAGCAGGTCACCAGGGCCAGCAACGAACCTTACACCTTGCTAGGCAACGGTTCTACTGGGCAGGCCTGGAGAAGGATGTAAGAGAGCATGTGAAATGCTGCAGGCGGTGTGTGCTGAGCAAGACCCCCGAGCCAGAAGCTAGAGCCCCACTTGAGAACATCATAACAACAGAGCCTCTGGAGCTTGTGTGCATAGACTTCTGGTGTGCGGAGGATCCTAAGAACAGGTCAATGGATGTGCTTGTTGTTACAGACCATTTCACGAAGATGGCAAATGCCTTTTTGTGTCCGAACCAGTCTGCTAAAGCTGTGGCCCACCAACTATGGCATAACTATTTCTGTGTCTATGGCTTTCCGAGGCGCATTCACTCTGATCAGGGGGCCAATTTCGAGAGTGCCCTCATTGCTGAGCTCTTGAGTGTTGCCGGGGTTCAAAAGTCCCATACGACCCCATATCATCCGATGGGCAATGGCTCATGTGAAAGAATGAACAGGACACTGGGCAACATGATTCGGGCCCTGCCCCCCAGAGCAAAGCACAGATGGCCTCAGGCACTGAAATCCCTCACGTTTGCCTATAACTGCACCATCCACGAGACCACAGGGTATGCACCGTTTCTCTTGATGTTCGGGAGGATACCGAGGCTGCCCATTGACCTGGCTTTCGGCACTGTTCTGGACACCCCTGAAGTTGAGAGATATGACGAGTACGTTCAACTTTTACGGAGGAGTCTGAAGGAAGCGATGGGAATTGCACAAGCTTCAGCATCAAAACAGTTGAGGAGGCATACTGAACTGTATAATCGTAAGGTCCGTGGAGCTCCAGTTGAAGTCGGAGATCGAGTGTTGTTAGCCAACAAAGGGGAACGTGGCAAGCGTAAGGTCGCTGACCGTTGGGAGGATGCGACTTACGTGGTCACTGAGGTGAATGCTGACAGCCAGACCTTCAAAATCCAGAACAGCACCACTGGTGTTGTTAAAACGGTCCACCGCAACCTGATAACACCGGTCAACTTTCTGCCACTCCCCGGCAATGCTTCTGAAGAAGGATTGGACCTGTCGGCCTCCTCTGCTTCAGATAATCCAAACACGGAGCAGGACGTTGTGACGATGGATGACGATGCGTCAACGGATGCTGCTGACTATAGGACCAGAGCCTGGGTCTCCCAGCTGCCAGAGGGGTCTAGTGACTCGAGTGTGGAGGTTGAAAGCCTGTCTCAAGATGCCCGAGATGCGCCACATTCCATCCCATCTCTGGTTCATTCACAAACTGATGGTTCTGATCTCCCTGATGGTCAGAGTGATCCACTCACTTCACCTGCTTCAGTGGGACTTCACTCTCAGGAACCCGATCAGCTGGTGTCCGTGTCAGACGAAGTGGAGTCTAATCAGAGTGTCAAAACTTGCACTGCCCTGGCTGATGCCGCCGGGCCGGGTGAACATGTTCTCACACTGCCCAGTACTGTCGTTCCAGTCCCACCAGTGACACGATCACTGACACGATCACAAAGTGTCCAGTCTAGAACGGGGAGGTTGTTTAAACCTGTGTCTAGGCTTATTGAAATGATGGGACAAAGAATGAATGTGAACTGATTGCAGAGTTTGAAAAAAAATTAAGTGGGGATGTAAATTGTTTCTCTGTTGAGAATGTTGGTTTTGAATGTTTTGTTTTATTGGAGAATGTGGAGAGAGGAAGAAAAGCACTTTTCTTGTGTGTTGTGCCATTATGTGTATAATGGGTCTTATGTTTTTATTTATTTTTCATGAGATGAAGAATGTTTATTTTATGCTCCTGTATGGTGGGTTTGGGCTCACATATGGTGTACATGGGGGATGGTTGTCTGATGATTGGGTCCCCGGGTGTCGATTATTGATGGAGGGTTTGTGTAATCACATTGTGCATTAGACATGTAACAGGCATGTTTACCTGAGATGGTTGAGGGGGTTTGGCCGGCCTCCTTCTCCTCTAATTCTCGCAGAGAATAGTCTCCTGACTGGGTTTCATGTGGCTACACAAGGTCTACTTCCTCCATTGGTTTTCTGTATATTGTATGTATGTGATTTTTTTTTCTCCCTTCTCTCTCTCACTCTCTCTCTGATGTGCCTATGCTGAGTACCTGTCATGTTTACTAGCTGGTCAGTATTTGTTTATTTTTTTGATTTGTATTTTCTGGGAATCTATGCGAGCAAGTGGAATTCAGCAGGGGGGAGTGTAACGGAGTTAGTTTGGTTATTTTAGTTAGTTCCACTTGCCAGGGCACTGACCAGTCATTTACAGGGTTCTATCACTTTAACTCATTGGGTTGTGGGCATGTCCCTGCCTGGCATTTAAATCTGGCCGCTACGTCACCTAAGCGCCAGAAAGAGATGATTCTTGCCACGGTAGGTCGCATGAGACACAGGCATTATGTTAAACGGGTTAAAACTATGTAATCTAATGATACAGCTATCATGGTATTATGTTGGATTGTATGACAGTATGTAGCGATCGCATTGTACTTACCTGAATGTGCTGTGGGTTATATCTTGTTAACGTGGTGGCTATCGCTAGCCTCATTAGCTTGTACGCTAAGCTAACGCTTCCTGGTTTTTCTGTAGAGCCGTGTCTGCTGTGCCGACCACTGCAGTATGTCCGACCAATGAGAATCCATGTGTGTTGACAGGTACATAATTGTTCATATTGTTTATATTTTGTTGTACATTTATTATGGCCAGAAAGAGATGATTCTTGCCACGAGCCGTGTCTGCTGTGCCGACCACTGCAGTATGTCCGACCAATGAGAATCCATGTGTGTTGACAGGCAATAAAAGTCCACACAACTGAAGCTGAAGAGTGTCGGTCCATTCCTTAACAAAACACAACGCAGACGACGAAATACAAATGGTTACATTAGGGAGTACACATACTGTGACAGAGGACTAAAGAGAGGATTTACTGTCTAAGGAAACCAGAAAATTTCACTTTTGAATAGCTGAAATCAGAGAATTAGGACATTTTCCTTAAAGAAATGTCTCTAAATGATTAATAGATCATCAAAATAGGCAATTAATTTAATTTAATTTTAATTTATTTGGCAATTCATCTATGAATTGACTAATCGTTGCAGCTCTTTATAAGTTTTTATAAAATGTATTTTCATGTATTTTCAAAATACAAAATACGTATTTGTATCTCAAATACATTTTCAGACAGGTATTTTGTATTTGTATTGTGATACATTTTTTGAGCAAGTATTTGTAATTTGTATCAAAATACTTTATGATGTATTTTCGCCCATCTCTGTGTACAGGCACCTTTGAACCTCATGGTGCTACAGTATGTGTGTCATATTGTACAGGCACCTTTGAACCTCATGGTGCTACAGTATCTGTGTCATATTGTACAGGCACCTTTGAGCCTCATGGTGCTACAGTATGTGTGTCATATTGTACAGGCACCTTTGAACTTCATGGTGCTATGTGTGTCATATTGTACAGGCACCTTTGAACCTCATGGTGCTACAGTATGTGTGTCATATTGTACAGGCACCTTTGAACCTCATGGTGCTACAGTATCTGTGTCATATTGTACAGGCACCTTTGAACCTCATGGTGCTACAGTATGTGTGTCATATTGTACAGACACCTTTGAACCTCATGGTGCTACAGTATGTGTGTCATATTGTACAGGCACCTTTGAACCTCATGGTGCTACAGTATCTGTGTCATATTGTACAGGCACCTTTGAACCTCATGGTGCTACAGTATGTGTGTCTTATTGTACAGGCACCTTTGAACCTCATGGTGCTACAGTATGTGCGTCATATTGTACAGGCATCATCATAATTTGGGGGGTGCACGAGGAGAAAATGGGCTTCCTGCAGCTCAATCTTCTCCAGAAGCAAAATGACACCGTGCTTTTTGTGAGGTTTGTCTTCTAAAAGCAATAAAAGGGGAATATCCTGCCTGAAGAGCCAAGCTAAGAAGCTTCACGCTACATTTAAGGAGACGGAGATCTGCGGAAGGAAGGACAGCTCAGGAGCCACCAAATGCCTTTCCTTAAGCCGCTGGCATTCTCCCTCTCTCCATCCCTCTCTCTTTCTCTTTCTCTTTCCCTCTCTCTCTCCCTCTCTCCCTCTCTCTAACTCTCTCTTTCTCTCTCCCTCCTCCCATTGCCTCTGCCTTTTCATTTCTGTTTGCAAGATGAAACCGTGCGAGTGAGTGCCGTCATTACCGCCGTCATCGCTACAACTACTACTACTACTGTATCATCATCATCATCATCGCCGCCGTCGTTCTCGCCAACAATTTCCATGTTTTCCAATATCGCCGGTCATTTTTCCCCCATTGTCGGCGGCAGGTTCCAATCTGTAATCCATGACTGCCTCAGAAATAGAATGTCTTTGATGTGAGTTTTATTTTCCTGCTCGTTTCCCTTCCTCCATCCTCCTCCCACCTCCAGTCTCTTTTCCCCGTCTGTTGCCCTGAAGGCTTTACCGATGCTCCGCGGCGCCCCGACGTTTATTCCCCCCTAATCTGGCTCTCATCTCCAGGCGAGCTGTGACAGATGGTTACAGGCACACAATAGTATTAAGAGTTTTTTTCCTTATTCTTCCTCTCCTTTCCCCCCCCCCCCCCCCCCCCCACCGCCTCTGTACGACAAACAGCGATCAGAGGGGCAGTTTTACCATTACTGTAGGTAAAGGTAGGCAACTGCCTCGGGCCTCAGCTGCAAGAAGGGGCCCCAGAAAAGAGGAGAATGTAAATTTATTTGAAATCAATCTAGAATAAATGTACTTACTGGAGATGAACTCTTTTCGTCACAATCAATTATTTCAATCTGGAGTCATGAGGCACTTTCAGACATTAATGTAACTCTGGACTAAGTCTGCTGAATCAGGTCTGGACATTCGCTGCAGGTGTCCATTCACATGTAGCAGACAACAAGCCATTTACCCTGTCATTTGTGTTCACATGAGGAAATCCTCTGTGTTTCCCGTGTCATTTGTGTTCACATGAGGAACTCCTCTGTGTTTCCTGTGTCATTGTGTTCACATGAGGGAATCCTCTGTGTTTCCTGTGTCATTGTGTTCACATGAGGGAATCCTCTGTGTTTCCTGTGTCATTGTGTTCACATGAGGAAATCCTCTGCAGTACGAATCTCGTTGTCTCTCCAGTTACTAGATATTTTCAAAGAGCAGTAATGTCAGTCACATGATAATGATAGCAACATCATGGATTTATATTTTATACTATACTGCAGCCAGCCATCAGGGGACGATTTTCAGCTTCACTTTTGGGGAGCTGTCATGACGTCCATAAAGTCAATGGTTGGGATTCAGGGGGCCCCCATGCTTACCTTTGCCGAGGGCCCCAAATCACTAAGTCTGCTCCTGCAGACGGCAAGGCCTGACCAAAGTACTGTAACACCGCTCTGAACGTCTGTCTTTTTGTCTCCTTCCCTGCCTCCTCGTCTCCTCTCAGCACTCCAAGGTATTTTGTCTCCTTCCCTGCCTCCTCGCCTCCTCTCAGCACTCCAAGGTCTTTTTGTCTCCTTCCCTGCCTCCTTGTCTCCTCTCAGCACTCCAAGGTCTTTTGTCTCCTTCCCTGCCTCCTCGCCTCCTCTCAGCACTCCAAGGTCTTTTGTCTCCTTCCCTGCCTCCTCGCCTCCTCTCAGCACTCTAAGGTCTTTTTGTCTCCTTCCCTGCCTCCTCGTCTCCTCTCAGCACTCCAAGGTCTTTTGTCTCCTTCCATGCCTCCTCGCCTCCTCTCAGCACTCCAAGGTCTTTTTGTCTCCTTCCCTGCCTCCTCTCAGCACTCCAAGGTAATTTTGTCTCCTTCCCTGCTTCCTCGCCTCCTCTCAGCACTCCAAGGTAATTTTGTCTCCTTCCCTGCCTCCTCGTCTCCTCTCAGCACTCCAAGGTCTTTTGTCTCCTTCCCTGCCTCCTCGCCTCCTCTCAGCACTCCAAGGTCTTTTTGTCTCCTTCCCTGCCTCCTCTCAGCACTCCAAGGTAATTTTGTCTCCTTCCCTGCATCCTTGCCTCCTCTCAGCACTCCAAGGTAATTTTGTCTCCTTCCCTGCCTCCTCGTCTCCTATCAGCACTCCGAGGTATTTTTGTCTCCTTCCCTGCCTCCTCGCCTCCTCTCAGCACTCTAAGGTATTTTTGTCTCCTTCCCTGCCTCCTCGTCTCCTCTCAGCACTCTAAGGTACCACATTGGAAATAAGCTCCAGGACTTCAAAGCCCTGGGACTTTCATGTGTTTTTTTTATCCCTGTACGCCAATTCTTTGCATTTTACCTCTACATGAAATGTTTATGTGCTTGTACTAAATAAAATCAAATCAAATCAAATCAAGGTCTTTTTGTCTCCTTCCCTGCCTCCTCGCCTCCTCTCAGCACTCTAAGGTCTTTTTGTCTCCTTCCCTGCCTCCTCGTCTCCTCTCAGCACTCCAAGGTCTTTTTGTCTCCTTCCCTGCCTCCTCGCCTCCTCTCAGCACTCTAAGGTCTTTTTGTCTCCTTCCCTGCCTCCTCGCCTCCTCTCAGCACTCTAAGGTCTTTTTGTCTCCTTCCCTGCCTCCTCGCCTCCTCTCAGCACTCTAAGGTCGTTTTCTCTCCTTCCCTGCCTCCTCGCCTCCTCTCAGCACTCTAAGGTCTTTTTGTCTCCTTCCCTGCCTCCTCGCCTCCTCTCAGCACTCTAAGGTCTTTTTGTCTCCTTCCCTGCCTCCTCGTCTCCTCTCAGCACTCCAAGGTCTTTTTGTCTCCTTCCCTGCCTCCTCGCCTCCTCTCAGCACTCCAAGGTCTTTTTGTCTCCTTCCCTGCCTCCGCGCCTCCTCTCAGCACTCTAAGGTCTTTTTGTCTCCTTCCCTGCCTCCTCGCCTCCTCTCAGCACTCCAAGGTCTTTTTGTCTCCTTCCCTGCCTCCTCGCCTCCTCTCAGCACTCTAAGGTCTTTTTGTCTCCTTCCCTGCCTCCTCGCCTCCTCTCAGCACTCCAAGGTCTTTTTGTCTCCTTCCCTGCCTCCTCGCCTCCTCTCAGCACTCCAAGGTCTTTTTGTCTCCTTCCCTGCCTCCTCGCCTCCTCTCAGCACTCTAAGGTCTTTTTGTCTCCTTCCCTGCCTCCTCGCCTCCTCTCAGCACTCTAAGGTATTTTTGTCTCCTTCCCTGCCTCCTCGTCTCCTCTCAGCACTCCAAGGTCTTTTTGTCTCCTTCCCTGCCTCCTCGCCTCCTCTCAGCACTCTAAGGTCTTTTTGTCTCCTTCCCTGCCTCCTCGCCTCCTCTCAGCACTCTAAGGTCTTTTTGTCTCCTTCCCTGCCTCCTCGCCTCCTCTCAGCACTCTAAGGTCTTTTTGTCTCCTTCCCTGCCTCCTCGCCTCCTCTCAGCACTCTAAGGTCTTTTTGTCTCCTTCCCTGCCTCCTCGTCTCCTCTCAGCACTCCAAGGTCTTTTTCTCTCCTTCCCTGCCTCCTCGCCTCCTCTCAGCACTCTAAGGTCTTTTTGTCTCCTTCCCTGCCTCCTCGTCTCCTCTCAGCACTCCAAGGTCTTTTTGTCTCCTTCCCTGCCTCCTCGCCTCCTCTCAGCACTCCAAGGTCTTTTTGTCTCCTTCCCTGCCTCCTCGCCTCCTCTCAGCACTCTAAGGTCTTTTTGTCTCCTTCCCTGCCTCCTCGCCTCCTCTCAGCACTCTAAGGTCTTTTTGTCTCCTTCCCTGCCTCCTCGCCTCCTCTCAGCACTCTAAGGTCTTTTTGTCTCCTTCCCTGCCTCCTCGCCTCCTCTCAGCACTCTAAGGTCTTTTTGTCTCCTTCCCTGCCTCCTCGTCTCCTCTCAGCACTCTAAGGTATTTTTGTCTCCTTCCCTGCCTCCTCGCCTCCTCTCAGCACTCTAAGGTCTTTTTGTCTCCTTCCCTGCCTCCTCGTCTCCTCTCAGCACTCTAAGGTATTTTTGTCTCCTTCCCTGCCTTCTCGCCTCCTCTCAGCACTCTAAGGTATTTTTGTCTCCTTCCCTGCCTCCTCGCCTCCTCTCAGCACTCTGGTCTTTTTGTCTCCTTCCCTGCCTCCTCGCCTCCTCTCAGCACTCTAAGGTAATTTTGTCTCCTTCCCTGCCTCCTCGCCTCCTCTCAGCGCTCTAAGGTAATTTTGTCTCCTTCCCTGCCTCCTCATCTCCTCTCAGCGCTCTAAGGTAATTTTGTCTCCTTCCCTGCCTCCTCGTCTCCTCTCAGCACTCTAAGGTAATTTTGTCTCCTTCCCTGCCTCCTCGCCTCCTCTCAGCGCTCTAAGGTAATTTTGTCTCCTTCCCTGCCTCCTCGTCTCCTCTCAGCACTCTAAGGTATTTTTGTCTCCTTCCCTGCCTCCTCGCCTCCTCTCAGCACTCTAAGGTCTTTTTGTCTCCTTCCCTGCCTCCTCGCCTCCTCTCAGCACTCTAAGGTAAGCTGCATTAACCTCGCTGACTGTTATTAAAAAGAGGCATTTCCCCATGTCTGCCTCTGTTTTCTCTCCTCTGATCTGTTCACTGCACACACACACACACACACACACATGCACGCACATACGCACGGACACACACACTGGATACACTACTTTACACACACACACACACACGCATGCATGCACATACGCACGCACACACACACTGGATACACTATTATACACACGCGTGCGCAAACCGGTGTGGCGTCATAAATTCAGCACGCCAGGCACAGTCAGTCTAATTTCAATCCCACCGTCAGTGGTGTCAGACACCAGCGAGTGGCGGGATGATGCATCGGGGTAAATAAGGCAGGCAGAATTAACGCCCACCCCCCAAAACCCCCCCCCCCGCCCCCCCCGTCAATCCCCTACCTTTTGGCCCCCCTGAGGCATCCTGGGAAATTGACTGCACGCTAGATTTTCAAAATTAGCCCCTTAATGTTAGCCAGACAAACGGGGTCGGGGTGGGCGCCGCGGTAATGCTCGCCGCGGTGTCACCCACAGCGGATTAATTACCAATTTTTCAGCCCATTTTACATTCAGATCATTTGCCCTACATAAAGAAAGAGGTGGATTGATTGAATGCTGGAATATCAAAGGTAATGTATGCACGTTTAGCCTTCATTAGCCTGTAGATGGTTTCCAATATAGCCTCACCTGTGTCAAACCTCATAAATCCATCCTTTATACACTGCAAAGAATAAAATGGAATTTAGGATTTTAGGACTCGATAATAGACTAAATGACTTACGAGGTTTTTTAAC
Source organism: Poromitra crassiceps (assembly GCF_964638095.1). Lineage (NCBI taxonomy): Eukaryota > Metazoa > Chordata > Actinopteri > Beryciformes > Melamphaidae > Poromitra > Poromitra crassiceps. The sequence continues at coordinate 76,914,164 of NC_139625.1, forward strand.
ACATTGAATGCCAGCCATGTTTTCATTCCTGTAGGTAAGTTGTGCCAGGGGTGTTTTTGACGATTCTGGCTCATTTTAGAAGAGCCGAGGATTCTTTTCTGTTAAGAATTCATGAACACCAATCATCTAAAAATAACTAATAGAATGTGTGCTTTCTCTGTCTAAAAGAGTTAGTTTGCAGAGTTAGTAGTTATGTAGATATTAGCCGTTGAGTACAGCATGGTTTCAGCGTCTGGAAATTTATTCAGAGATAAATGGCTTTTTGTGAAACAGTCACTTTAACCATTCATTTTTGGCATCAGTAAGACCGTCAGACATTCTAAACAATAGTTTTGAACAGTAATTTCCTCCATAACAACAGGAAACACCCCTCTCATTCAAACTCCTCCCTCCGTGTGTCTTCTCCTCCTTCCTCCTGGCTTCAGCGGGCGTGTCAGAAGCGCGTTGTGCTGCCTGCCTGTCTGTCTGCGTGCCTGCCTGCCTGTCTGCCTGTCGGGCAAGACGAGTCTGAAACGGATTACTGTAAAATCGCGTCGCCATTTCCTTGAATGGCTTTCTCCCGCGGTGTGTGTGTGTGTGTGTGTGTGTGTGTGTGTGTGTGTGTGTGTGTGTGTGTGTGTGTGTGTGTGTGTGTGTTCGCGCGTTGCTGCGCGGCTCTGGGGGGAAGGGATCTCTGTCCGTTCTGTGTGTGTGTGTCCGGGCTTTTCCGCGGGAGGCGGCTGCTTTTGTGGCTTTTGGGTCCCGTGGCTGTGACTTCTCTCGGTCTCTGTCGCCACTTAGTGGTCGGTAAAATAGATTACACGCATGCTCTTGCTCCAAATAGTTATCTGGAAGATGTAAAAGGGGTTGATTGATGTCCCACCGTCAAAAAAACATGTAAGACGAGTTATTTCGGCTCTGGCACTCAAGCGCTGGATTATGTAAGACGAATTATTTCGGCTATGGCACTTAAGGTGTTAATAAAATATATATATTATATTTTTTGTTCTTTTTTTTTGATCACCTAGACATTTTTAAAGACGTTCACTAGCCAAAGAACTGCCCTCCTCCTCCTCATGGTTCCTCCATGGCTGAAGCACAGAGTGTGTGTGTGGGGGGGGGGGGGGTTTGTAGTGTGTGTGTGTGTTTGGGGGGGGCTGTCTGTGTGAGGTGGTGGGGGGGGGGGGGGGGGTACAGAGGTCGTTGAATCGGATGTGGGCCTGCCGGGACCCGGCAAGGATTAACACAAGCGCTGCACTCAGGACATATGGCATTTGTCATCTCCCACTGGGAGAGAGAGAGAGAGAGAGAGAGAGAGAGACTGTCCCTAGACTCTCCCCCCCTTCACATCTCTCTCCTCCCATTGGGATTTAAAGGCTTGGAGTGCTTTAGTTGTTTACTGTGCATTAAACGCCACCCGCCTCCTCCTAAACTTCGCAGCGTTGAGAGAAAAATGGCTCAGCGGTGGCGAGGCTTGCTGACGTCGTGAAGCCTTCCTGGACGAAGAGCGGATCATTGCAAGGCGTCGTTCACTCTAAAGCCTGAGACAGCGGGGCAACGGAAAAGGACTAGCAAACAACCATGGCTGATGGTTTCCTCACCTCACCTGTAAAGGACTAGCAACAACCATGGCTGATGGTTGCCTCACTTCACCTGTGTCAGAGCAACAACCAAGGCTGATGGTTGCCTCACCTCACCTGTGAAGGACTAGCAACAACCATGGCTGATGGTTGCCTCACCTCACCTGTGAAGGACTAGCAACAACGAAGGCTGATGGTTGCCTCACCTCAGCTGTGTCAGAGGACTAGCAACAACCAAGGCTGATGGTTGCCTCACCTCACCTGTGTCAGAGGACTAGCAAACAACCAAGGCTGATGGTTGCCTCACCTCACCTGTGTTAGAGGACTAGCAAACAACCAAGGCTGATGGTTGCCTCACCTCACCTGTGTGACTAGCAACAACCAAGGCTGATGGTTGCCTCACCTCACCTGTGTCAGAGGAAAAGGACTAGCAACAACCAAGGCTGATGGTTGCCTCACCTCACCTGTGTAGCAACAACCAAGGCTGATGGTTGCCTCACCTCACCTGTGTGACTAGCAACAACCAAGGCTGATGGTTGCCTCACCTCACCTGTGTGGGAGCCATCAAGTTGCACTTGAACACACCGCAAAGAGCTGACAGTCAACTAGCACGGACGTTTCTGTGCCTGTCTGAGACCAGAGGACTGTGGGTATACAAACCAGATACATTCACACAAAGCTTTCTGTGCCTGTCTGAGACCAGAGGACTGTGGGTATACAAACCAGATACATTCACACAAAGCAGCATTTGCCTACAATTTTCACACCACTCCTCTTTTGCTTTTGGAAAAATAATTAAAGGAAGAGGCGGTGGTGGAAAAATAAGGAGAAACCACACTAAATAGGTGATATCATACAGCGACCCAACGTCAATTCAACATGTTGAAAAAGGCCCCCCGACAAAAAATAAAGACATGGCATGAAAAGATGGGCAGAGATTCACCAGTTATTTTGTTATTACTTATTACAAGTTAAATTCCTGAGAAGGCTTATTTCACCGCTGTGATGATTTATTAAACCTAGGCCACCTATGTGGTAGAAATATGCAATTATTATTATTATTATTTAATTGGAGGCCTTTGACAAGAGAAAACGGCTGTAGTTTGAGTTTCCCCATGTCGCTCTTAAGGGGTAATCATACTACAATACCCAGAATGCATTGCGCACGTTAATGAAAGTTGCCGGTGCAATCTTTAGTTGGGAATGTTTTCATTTACAAAACGCTTTCTTCGTCGAGTCTGGATAAATCACATGAGTCTGGATAGATCACACCCATTTTCAAAGAATTATTAAAGAAACCAGCGCGATGGAGTTACGTTATGTGGAGTTTGTGGAGCAACTTTATCTGCTGAATGGATGGCTGGATAGCGTTAGCTTAGCCGCCTGCGAGCAACATTACAAGTAAAGTGAACACATGTCGCTGTTCATTGTTCTGTATTCAGAGTTGGCAAAGTGAAGTCCACATAATATTCTGTGACTGTCAGAAAATATGTCATTCAGCAAAGCACCGTGACGTTTGTTTGTGCAAACTCAACACGTGAGTCCACAAACCATCATCACAGCTGCCTCCATATTTTGATACATGCAGGTCTGCGTGCACTGCCGTGCAGTCTACTCTGTACTGCAAGAATGTCCAGATGTCCAGTGATTATCTCTTGTCTCCAGATATATCAGCTTATTTCATTTCACTTCTCCAAGACAATTTCACTTTGACAAAGAAAATGTCTTGAAACAAGTATTACATTCTCCTGAGGAAAAAGTCACATTTGTTGAAACCGGTGAACGTATATCTGCCAGTGCAGTGAGATGATTTCACTAAAAATAAACTTGATAAGTCTGGAGACAAGATAATAATAAGACATTTTTTGTGTGAGTTTTTGCAGAATCCGCTACCTGAAGGCATTTTTTCGCCCAAATGTCACCACAGAAGAAGAAATAACCTGCCCAACACAAAATAATAGCTTCCTGCCCGTAACAACAACAATGGCAGCGGTGAGAAAAAAGGAACACAGACTAACTGGCAGTGAAGGCAATTTGTCGCTGGAAGATGCCCCCCCCACCCCTCCCCTCTGCACCATCCAGATTTCCCATAAGGAATGTGCTTGGGTGTAATTCATCACCGGGCCCGTACGGCAAAGCGCTCGTTCCACCGGTGAAATATGAGTCCGTGCGGCCGGGCGTTTTCACACGCTGAATGGGGTATTATTTTGGCAAGCTCCCATAAGATTCTCAACACCTCTTTTTCCCCCCCCTCTCTCTCTCTGTTGCTACACGCTGTTTATCAAATGTCTCTAGACGCGGGAGGTGCACAAATAAACATCAACCGCTCCGAATTACAAGCTTTGATTTCCGGGCGTATTACAGGGTCCCCCCCGCCTAAGGTACAGTAGCGGGGAGAAAAACACAGCACTCCATCATGTTATAATAATATGCCTGTTTATGAAGATGGATATGACAGGAGCAATGCCTACCTGTGAGTGTGAAACAGAATGATAGTATTCAGGCAAGAGGGACAGGACAGAGGCGGTAAACGTCGCTATGCTAATTAGCTGCGAGTCAATTTAATGTAAACGGTCCCCCCAATCTTTTTTTACGTTTTAGCCGTTCAGCTTCTCGTTTGAGGATTTTCTTTCTTGTTTTATGATGAATTCTTGAGCAGCCCGTACACTCCCGTGTGGTCAAATACTGATGTTTGGTCGCATTCACGCTTCAAAAGTCATAAAAGTGGTCCTCGTTTGTGAAGATTATCTTGCTAAAACACAAACTTCGCTGTTTCATAAACTTTGTTATCCACAGACCTTATTTCATGCATTAACCGAAATCCCCATACAAAAATCCCATTGACTTACACATACAAGCCGGAGTGTTACTTCCTTCCTGCGGTAGGCTACTCTATTGGCAAGTGACATTTACTGAAACCAGCAGATGATCTGCTCGTGCAGAGAGATAAGAGATAATTTGACTAAACTATTATGAAATAAGCTGATAGCTGTGGATACAAGAGAACATACTATACTATAACATACAACTGGATAATTGGTTAATATTTTGCAGTGTTCTCTGAATCTGGAGTTTTTAGTGTCCGGCGACTAAAAAGAAACCAAGCAGCAACAAAAACACTCCTTCGCCCCGTCAGCTCCAGCAGCACCTGTTAGCGGTGAGTGGGAGGTGTGGCCAGGTGGTTGGAGAGTTGCCAGTTTGAATCCCCGCCCGGCACTTTCTGACAGGAAGCCACGCTCGCATCGTGTGGGCCGAAAGCCGGCGGGAGAGAGCTAAAGTCTGGAGGAGGATCCAGATTGAGGGGAGACCGTCCTGAAACCATTTTTTTTTACATTTGATTTGTTTATTTAGACGGGACAGTGCAAAATTAATGGACACAAGAGTGTAAAAATTGCCGGATTTAGCACGAGACTCGAGCACGTTGCACATGGCACGAGGCTAATTTCCATCCGTAAGGATGGTAAACCAGAGGACATGGGTTCAAATCCACTCCACCACCCTTCTGAACTGAAGTGTCTATGAGCAGGGGAACCAGACCCTGACCTCCCTGTGGAAGAATTTCCCCGGGGGATTTAATAAGTCGTAATAATTATCATAAACAGGGTTTCTATGGCATATTTACAGGAAGGGGGGAAAGCTTTATAGAGCTTTATAAAGATGAAGATAGTACTGTACATAAAATGATAAATTATATATGTGTGTGTGTGTGTGTGTGTGTGTGTGTGTGTGTGTGTGTGTGTGTGTGTGTGTGTGTGTGTGTGTGTGTGTGTGTGTGTGCGTGTGTGTGTGTGTGTGTGCGTGTTTATATATATATATATATATATATATATATATATATATATATATATATATATATATATACACACACACACAATTATGTGATAAAACAATAAAACAATATAGAAAACAATATACCAAAAATAGAAAATAGTCAAACAAATAAAGACTAAACACTAAGATTTGGTCAATTCACAGCTGTTTGACGTGAAATAACAAAACTTTTAAATTGTTCCCGCACAATTTCTGTGTAAAATTGTAAGATCTTCCTGTAAGATTTTCAAAGTTATGCAAGGAAACACTAGTTATAATATAGTTATTTACCACTTTCAATTGACAGACTATTTCTTCCCCAAAATTCAAAGGCCTTCAACTTGAGAATCTAAGAACTGGGTCAAGTAAATAGGAAAATATTGAATACAGGCAGTTCATTTATCAACAGTTCTGGCTATTATTCCAGTTTTTGGCAGACTTTTCTAGTGTTTTTTACACACACACACACACACACACACACACACACACACACACACACACACACAGAGTGAGCCAGCCTCTTCAATGTGAAAGGATTACGATACCAGGCCAGAGATCCCTTCCTCCTTCAATCCCAATTGACCTCTGAATAAACCTGGAGTTTATGAGCATGGTACTAGTTTACCTCTGAATAAACCTGGAGTTTATGAGCATGGTACTAGTTTACCTCTGAATAAACCTGGAGTTTATGAGCATGGTACTAGTTTACCTCTGAATAAACCTGGAGTTTATGAGCATGGTACTAGTTTACCTCTGAATAAACCTGGAGTTTATGAGCATGGTACTAGTTTACCTCTGAATAAACCTGGAGTTTATGAGCATGGTACTAGTTTACCTCTGAATAAACCTGGAGTTTATGAGCATGGTACTAGTTTACCTCTGAATAAACCTGGAGTTTATGAGCATGGTACTAGTTTACCTCTGAATAAACCTGGAGTTTATGAGCATGGTACTAGTTTACCTCTGAATAAACCTGGAGTTTATGAGCATGGTACTAGTTTACCTCTGAATAAACCTGGAGTTTATGAGCATGGTACTAGTTTACCTCTGAATAAACCTGGAGTTTATGAGCATGGTACTAGTTTACCTCTGAATAAACCTGGAGTTTATGAGCATGGTACTAGTTTACCTCTGAATAAACCTGGAGTTTATGAGCATGGTAGTAGTTTACCTCTGAATAAACCTGGAGTTTATGAGCATGGTACTAGTTTACCTCTGAATAAACCTGGAGTTTATGAGCATGGTACTAGTTTACCTCTGAATAAACCTGGAGTTTATGAGCATGGTACTAGTTTACCTCTGAATAAACCTGGAGTTTATGAGCATGGTACTAGTTTACCTCTGAATAAACCTGGAGTTTATGAGCATGGTAGTAGTTTACCTCTGAATAAACCCAGAGTTCATGAGCATGGTACTAGTTTACCTCTGAATAAAGACAGAGTTTATGAGCATGGTACTAAGCGTAATCCAGTCTTGATTCACTCACATTAGCGGAGGGGTGGGGTGGATTACGAACCGGGGTACTTTTGTTACCGATACGGGACAGAAAGCGGCAGCAACATGAAAACACATTGGCGCTATGCTATGATGAGGGGCCACATAGGTGCTCCTCTCTCCCATACGTCACTAGTGTTGACTGATAGGTTTCTCTGGCTTGGAAGTCTTTCGTCAGACTGTCCAGAAGGTGGGAGGGCAAGAAAAAGAGGTCTTATTTCTGCTGACGGGGCAGATTTTCCGTCAACAGATTGTGGCAGATGAGTATATGTGATAATACCACTGCTGCCAAGGAGAAGTCACAGGCTTTTTCCTGCCTCCCCCACCCTGAGAGCTTTTATCCTTCTGAATTAAAACAGTGTGAGGGACATTACTTTATTCTTGCAGCATATTAACTCAGCATATTAACTCAAAATCAAGCATTTTTACTGTATCATTTTAGAGAATTTCAAAGTTAAAGTCCCACATTTGTACCTGGCTTCCTTTCTTAACCGTTATTTATCTCATTTGTCGCACTGAGAGCAATGCTCTCTTTTTCAGGAGCGCCCTGTTTATTGTTTATTTGCACAAAGAAAAATGAATAACAACAGATAGTACAAGTATCTTAATAAAAGAAAATTATGCAGGTGAGGAAGGGAAATCCGGAGGGGCTTATAGCGCCCTGTTCACACTCGCACACATTCACACCTGGAAGCTGACCAGTACAACCACAGTCTGATCTGCTGGCCACTGAGCAGCTCCACTGGAGCGGTTGGGGTTAGGGGCCTTGCTCAAGGGCACCTCAGTGGTTGTAATGAGGGAGGGGCAAGAGCTGTTTTTTCACTTTCCCCACCCAGATTTATCCTGCCGGTCCCGGGGATTGAACAGACGACCTTCCACTCACAAGCTTGCTTCTCTAACCTTGAGGCCACCACTGCCTTCCTCTCTGGAACTGGAGGTGCAGTAAAAACACATAACTCTATATGGTCGTATTCAGGATAACCCTGACTACACACTAACCCAGAATCAAGCCTTTTTACTGTATCATTGTAGACCATTTCAAAGTTAAAATCCCACATTTTTATCCTGACATTAAATCTGAAACTTGAGGTGCTTTAAAAACACATTGCTCCATAACATAATGCAGACCAATCATGCTTACTGCCGTGCGTAGTCACCCCCCAAAGGGCCATTGTGAGCCAGGAAAAAAACAGATCTTCAACCTCCGGAAGACGAGGAATATTGTGGTATTCAGCTCAGGGCCTCTCTCTCCTCTCTCCTCCTTCCAGCTTTTAGAATAATTCAGTAAACTAAAGTAATTACCACGGAGGCATGCTCAATAATTACAAAACGCTCCGTCACGGCCATGTAGGTAATAGCGTCTGTTTGCTCTGCTGGCGGCGATAACACAGGTGAGACGAATCGCGAAAAAACACATCTGATAGCATTGTTATGGTAAAAGAAAAAGGCCATTATACGCCACGCTCGTGCCTTCATACACGTGTTTCCTTTGCAGTACAAAGGTGCAGAGAGGAGCTGGCTTGTGGGAGTGATCTCTCCAGCAGACATATGGACACAGCTTCGTGTGCGTTTATCTGCTCTCTCCTTTGGCAAATCGGCGTGAAATTTGCTTAATTATCAACCGCAATCGACAAAATATAAGGTGGCTGTTTATTGTTAATCCGGTTTAATTCCCCTGCCTCTTCTCCTTGGTGGCATGTTTATTCCCGATTGGACACGGCGACTTCCCCGCGGATCCCGGAAAAGCTTCCGCAGTGCGCGAGCGCGTACGCAGCACCACATAATTAGCAAAACATTCAAATAAATAAATAAAATGCGGGTCTAATGCGCGTCTCCTTGAGAGTTTGACCCTATTTGTTTTTGCGCCGAGGTAATTTCATTACGCCGGCGCGATTCCCAGGAGTTGTGGCGAGTTAACGCTAAACGCTCACCAGAGAGGGGATCAGTATTTGGCAAGGCATCAGCAAAGAGAAAGAGAGAGAGAGAGAGAGAGAGAGAGAGAGAGAGAGAGAGAGAGAGAGAGAGAGAGAGAGAGAGCAGGTGGAAGGCACAATAACACTTCTTTCATGTTGACAAATTCCATTAGTGCACAAAGGCTGGTATTTGTGGTCTATTTTATTTATGGTAATGCCTGGGTGTGGAGGGATACGGCATCCATCACCCGCACCACCTATGTGTCCTGACAGCGCGCGGCAGACGTCTGTGATTTGTTCGCCGTGCCCGGCATCACTCTCGCACTCACGGGCTTGCAGAAAAGTGAAAGTGGCGTCTTATATTATCGGCCCTTCTCCATGCACTTGTTTTTTTTCTTGCTTGAGACACCGAGCAGGGCTGTACGGAGCCATTTGGGGCCCCGCGGCAAAGGAAAAGATGGGGCTCCTATGTAACCCAACCTTTTACCTAAAATCCATCATTTTAAAAGTTTGGACACACCACATTTCACTACATCTCAACTGTTTTCCACATTTTAGAGTAACAGAGAAGACTTCAAAACTGTCAAATAACACAAATGGAATTATTGTGCGACCAAAAAAAATTCAATCCAAACTATCAGTGATATTTTAAATTCCAGAGAGAGATTCATACAGGATCAATGTCACTATTTATATTTGCCTAAAACTCATTTCAAGCATTTCAGCAGACGAATTTAGAATAAAATTACTTTAAAGGGACAGTTTACCCAAAATCAAAGCTACATTACATATTTCCCCTCTTACCTGTAGTGCTATTTATCCATCAAGATCGTTTTGGTGTGAGTTGTCGAGTTTTGGAGATATTTTGGATAGTTTAGTCTCAAGCAGAAGTAAGCGTGCATCTGCAACGTTAGCTTAGCTTAGCTGTAACGCTAGCATGCTTCCTGTTGCACGGTGAAACAGTTGGCGGGTAGTTTAGTTTATTTTTTTTGCTGTTTTGGCGCACCACAAGCCGAGTGCCATCCAGTTCCATTGTATCGGAGAGGATCCTCCGTATGTCAGTGAATGATGAGCTTCTTATGATGATTCTGTTTTGGAAATGAAATGCTCGCATCATTAAAGTGGTAATCTGGGAGCTACTCGTTTGTTTTTCAATCATTCTCCATCTTTGACCCTCAGCCTTAAGCCCAATTTATGCTTCGTCTGCCGACACTTTTGAAACGGTCCCCGACAGAAATGAGGACTTGAGTCGACACTTTCAAGTGTCGGCGAGCAGTGTCTGCTACCTGGTGAAATCTCTAGTGTCGCTGACTACGTCATAGTATCGCGCAAGTCTGATTGGCTATATAGACGGCACCCGCTTGACTTCCTTGTTTTGGTTGGGGTCCACCCGCTAGTTTTCGCTCGATTGAAATGAATGAACGTGTCCCCGCTATTTTTATCAGCCTGTCCTTGATATATGACTTTGTGAAAATCACAAAGAACGTCGTGACCAATTTCCCAGAGAGAGAGGAGGTGAGTTGTGTGGTTGTGTGCTGTTTATATGCGGATGCAGCCAAGTATGTTACATCTTGCCTCCGAGGTGGTTTCACTGTGCATTTCGTTCCCTCTGCAGCTGCTTATAGCGTTCGAGTGTCACGTGACCGTTGAACCGAGGCGAACGTCCTCTGAAGTATAAATGCAACACCATGAGCGACACTTTCTTTTTCGTCTGCGACCATGTGCTGAGCAACACTTTCTAATAAGTATAAAATAAGTATAAATTAAGCTTTACTGTGCTGTCTCTGCACTGCACTTCCCATAGATCAGCTGTCAATCAAACAGTGTGGGTGGAACTTGTAAAAATAATGGAATGCATTAGAACAGACAATGGAGAAGCTTTATCAACTAGCTATAGGTTGGGTGGGTCACTGTTGCGTTACATCAGTGTCGATATTAAGCAACAGACAGGGCATTCATTTACACAAAAACATTGCTGATTGTAACTTGAAGTGATCCTGTTCTGCAGAAGGCAGCCTGTATCTATAAAATGCGGAATGCTTTTTTCTCTCTCTCAACATTACTAAATCATTCAAGTGTCTAACTGGCTGTTCTCCATGTGCCGGCGTGTGACGACGAAAAGAGAAGAGTGACTGTGATGAAGAACATGGAGTCCATCCACATCCAGCCAGTCACCACTCCAGATATTCAGTTCAATGGGGGGGGGGGGGGGGCGGGTGTGTGTGTGTGTGTGTGTGTGTGTGTGTGTGTGTGTGTGTGTGTGTGTGTGTGTGTGTGTGTGATGTGTGTGCATGTGTGTAAACGAGCTGTGTAGGTATGCCTGCATGTGTGCATGTTTGTGCATGCATACAGGTTTATTTGTGTGTTTATGTGTGCATGTCTGACTGTGTGTGTGTATGAATGAAATTGGGTGTGTGTTTGTGCATACTTATGTGTGTGTGTGTGTGTGGGGTGGGGTGGGGGGGGGGGGGTCGGTCGTGCACAAAATCCTGAGGTTGGAAACATTCTGATGTCAACGGCGAAGCAAGAAATAGGAAACACATTGGAAGCCGTGCCTGGCGCTGAGGAAGCCGTTCGGGGGCCAAGACGACGCTTTGACGACATGAAGCCTCCACATCGCGTGTGACAGGATGCATCATGGGATAGCTCTTTATCCACAAAAAAACGACAATCGAGAGAGAGAAGGGAGGTATGTCCCATCTGAGGATAGAGGACAGAGAGTCGGCGCAGGTTGTACCTATTAGGGCAGCTTAGTAACTCAAGAAGCGGCAATTTGAGGGCGAGCGAGGGAGGAGAGGAGAGGAGAGGAGAGGAGGGGAGGGGAGGGGGGTAAAACTAATGCCCTAACTCTGAGCGCTCCCAGAAGACAGCTTTGAGGATAGGGATGGATGACGGAGGAGGCTCCTCATCACAGAGGTGGGTATGAGCTGGGTAATGAGACGAGCCGCTCCGTGCCAGGCATTACCATGCACAGATTGCACCCAGAGAAGGAAAGGAGGCCTCCTTTTGTCTGCTGAAAGAAAGGCAATGAAAAACTGTAAAAAAAAAAAAAAAAAAAAAAAAAAAATTACAAGAAAACATGTTATTTAACAATGCGAGGGACAGGGCGTCCGGGTAGTGCCTCTGTAGATTACTTGTCTACCAACACGAAGGTCACAGGTTCGAGCCCCCGTGTTACCTCCGGCTTGGCATCCATACAGGCACAATTGGCCATGTCTGTGGGTGGGAAGCCGGATTAAGGGTATGTGTCCTGGTCCTCTGGTTGGCCTGTGTGGGGGGAGGGGAACTTGGGGAATAGCGTGACGCGCTACGTCCTGCTGGTGAAACTCCTCGCTGCAAAAAGAAGTGGCAGGTGACTGCACATGTATCGGAGGAAGCATGTGGCTACTCTCCAACTCTCCCCAGATCAGCAGAGGGGGTGGAGCAACAAGCGGAACAGCAGGGGGAATTGGCCAAGTACAAGTGGGGAGAAAACGGGGGGAAATCTTAAAAAGAAAAACCTAAAAAACGACAATGCAAGGGACTCCAAATCAATTTTGGGGCACGGCGTTTTGTTAGGTGTTGATCTTCATTGAGCATGGTAAATTTTTCTGTCATTAAAAAAAAAAGCTTTTCTCTTGCTTTGAGACATGGAGACTGGGCGTAAAAGATGAGAAAATGTACCAGCCTAGCCTACTGTTACCCCCCCTCCTCCCACCTTCACTCTTCAATCTTTTGTGGTTGGCAGGAGGGGCAGAACCCAGGAAACGGTATCCTATCACTTAAATGGTTAAGTATTTTATGAGTAAAATGCTTCCAAATGTCTCAGAAAACCTTCCAGACCACACCAAAGACAAAATGAGGTAATATTACGTTTCGAAAGAAGAAGAAAAAGTCCCCAGTATGATACCCTGACTCTGCTGTAATTGCATCAGAAAAATTGTGCGCGAGTCTCTGTCTGTTACATGTCAGGCCATTTGACTTGGCAAAAAGTGGCGTTCATTAAGAGTGTGGGAGAGAAAACATCTCAAATGTTTCCCAGCTGAAGGCTTGTCTGCATGTAGAGGAGAGCAGGCTGCAGAGAAAGCACCACAAGTAGCCTAGAGCAAAGGTAGCTGGAAGGCTAAAGGAGCAACGAGTAACACTACAGGTAGTAACACTGTCTTTTACAGGTAGTAACACTGTCTCCTACAGGTAGTAACACTGTCTCCTACAGGTAGTAACACTGTCTCCTACAGGTAGTAACACTGTGTCCTACAGGTAGTAACACTGTGTCCTACAGGTAGTAACACTGTCTCCTACAGGTAGTAACACTGTCTCCTACAGGTAGTAACACCGTCTCCTACAGGTAGCAAAACCGTCTCCTACAGGTAGTAACACTGTCTCCTACAGGTAGTAACACCGTCTCCTACAGGTAGTAACACTGTCTCCTACAGGTAGTAACATGTCTCCTACAGGTAGTAACACCGTCTCCTACAGGTAGTAACACCGTCTCCTACAGGTAGTAACATGTCTCCTACAGGTAGTAACACTGTCTCCTACAGGTAGTAACACTGTCTCCTACAGGTAGTAACACTGTCTCCTACAGGTAGTAACACTGTCTCCTACAGGTAGTAACACCGTCTCCTACAGGTAGTAACACCGTCTCCTACAGGTAGTAACACCGTCTCCTACAGGTAGTAACACCGTCTCCTACAGGTAGTAACACCGTCTCCTACAGGTAGTAACACTGTCTCCTACAGGTAGTAACACTGTCTCCTACAGGTAGTAACACTGTCTCCTACAGGTAGTGACACTGTCTCCTACAGGTAGTGACACTGTCTCCTACAGGTAGTAACACTGTCTCCTACAGGTAGTAACACTGTCTCCTACAGGTAGTAACACTGTCTCCTACAGGTAGTAACACCGTCTCCTACAGGTAGTAACACCGTCTCCTACAGGTAGTAACACCGTCTCCTACAGGTAGTAACACCGTCTCCTACAGGTAGTAACACTGTCTCCTACAGGTAGTAACACTGTCTCCTACAGGTAGTGACACTGTCTCCTACAGGTAGTAACACTGTCTCCTACAGGTAGTAACATGTCTCCTACAGGTAGTAACATGTCTCCTACAGGTAGTAACATGTCTCCTACAGGTACTAACATGTCTCCTACAGGTAGTAACACCGTCTCCTACAGGTAGTAACACTGTCTCCTACAGGTAGTAACACTGTCTCCTACAGGTAGTGACACTGTCTCCTACAGGTAGTAACACCGTCTCCTACAGGTAGTAACATGTCTCCTACAGGTAGTAACATGTCTCCTACAGGTACTAACATGTCTCCTACAGGTAGTAACACCGTCTCCTACAGGTAGTAACACTGTCTCCTACAGGTACTAACACCGTCTCCTACAGGTAGTAACACCGTCTCCTACAGGTAGTGACACTGTCTCCTACAGGTAGTATCACTGTCTCCTACAGGTAGTAACACTGTCTCCTACAGGTAGTAACACTGTCTCCTACAGGTAGTAACACTGTCTCCTACAGGTAGTAACATGTCTCCTACAGGTAGTAACATGTCTCCTACAGGTACTAACATGTCTCCTACAGGTAGTAACACTGTCTCCTACAGGTAGTAACACTGTCTCCTACAGGTAGTAACATGTCTCCTACAGGTAGTAACACTGTCTCCTACAGGTAGTAACACTGTCTCCTACAGGTAGTAACATGTCTCCTACAGGTACTAACATGTCTCCTACAGGTAGTAACACTGTCTCCTACAGGTAGTAACACTGTCTCCTACAGGTAGTAACACTGTGTCCTACAGGTAGTAACACTGTCTCCTACAGGTAGTAACATGTCTCCTACAGGTAGTAACACTGTCTCCTACAGGTAGTAACACTGTCTCCTACAGGTAGTAACATGTCTCCTACAGGTAGTAACACTGTCTCCTACAGGTAGTAACACTGTCTCCTACAGGTAGTAACATGTCTCCTACAGGTAGTAACACTGTCTCCTACAGGTAGTAACACTGTCTCCTACAGGTACTAACATGTCTCCTACAGGTAGTAACACTGTCTCCTACAGGTAGTAACACCGTCTCCTACAGGTAGTGACACTGTCTCCTACAGGTAGTAACATGTCTCCTACAGGTAGTAACACTGTCTCCTACAGGTAGTAACACTGTCTCCTACAGGTAGTAACACTGTCTCCTACAGGTACTAACATGTCTCCTACAGGTAGTGACACTGTCTCCTACAGGTAGTAACATGTCTCCTACAGGTAGTAACATGTCTCCTACAGGTAGTAACACTGTCTCCTACAGGTAGTAACACTGTCTCCTACAGGTAGTAACACTGTCTCCTACAGGTACTAACATGTCTCCTACAGGTAGTAACATGTCTCCTACAGGTAGTAACACTGTCTCCTACAGGTAGTAACACTGTGTCCTACAAGTATTTGCTAACATCCAGGTCTGCCGGACTCATCCCTGCGGTACTCTATTCACCTTATTCACCATGCCCACTTTTTCTCTCTTCCGTGTTCGACGCAACGTATTTGTTCTTCTGGTTCAGCGCTAGTTGGCGGCCATTTTCAAAATAAAACGTCAGTATGAATGAAGTTTGGCAACATTCAGAATTAAGCTACACCGCGGCCAACTTCAGTTACATGTTCATAACGTTACTGCTGCGAGGAGCCGATGGCTGTACCCGGTCAGCATTTAACGTTAGTTACAAAAGCACGTCAGCACAGTGTTTTCTCACTGCCAGTAGCCTACAGTGGGGTTTGACAGATAGCTAGTCCGACTGGTGTCAGCACAGCCAGCGCTCCCGGTCCTCGCTGCTCGTTAAAGATTTCCAATAGGCGTTATTCTGATAAACTGGTCACCTATATGTTACGTTCTCACCCGACAAATATTAAAACTTTAAAACAGTTTGGGGGTTTTTTAGCTTGAAAACAGCTTTTTGGCAAGTCTAAATGACTGCGGTAGGCGTACTCTACTTCCGTGTTTAAAACCAGAAAGACGATTACGAAATGACGTCATGCAGAAGCGTCCTTGTATGGGCAAAGAATAAGGTGAATATGTCTAGTTTACATTCCCCACATCGCTTAACGCATATCCTAGCATGTGTCATTTGAACAAGCCTACTATTTTTTTCCAACATTTTCAAAATACAAAGCTAAACAAAAAGCCATGACAATAACGTTTTAGAGACGACTTTTTCGGGCGAGTGATTAGAGCTGGTTGAAAGGAAGCAGAGGGGAACGCACGCAAAAAACCCCAATCAGAATGAGCACCTCCTAGTTCACAATTCAGATTCAGGGCTTTCCTTAGCGTAGCTACCGCTGTCACAGCAATGGCCGCTCCCTGTAGAAGCTCACATTACGATATATGAATCTTTAAATATCCTTGATGATGCAAGTTAACCCGCCCGCCAGTCTCCTTGGCGGCATAATCTACTGCAGATTAAAAATGACTATCATGAAACAGGCATCCCTGTAAGTAATCCCCTACTCTCAGAGAGGAGGAGGGAGTGCTGCTGAGGGGGGGGAGGGGGCTCTGCACCAAAGCCTTTTTCGCTTCTAGTTGTGTCAGGCTGTATTTTAAACAGTGCTAATCATATACCTTTGTGGACACTTAATTAAAATTACAAAACCAATTTTAATCGGCGGTCCAATTAATATGCAAATGTATGCAAATGTAGTAAAACAAGGTGGTGATTAAGTTAAGGACACTCTATTTCATGTCTTCCTTAAGTGTGAAAACAAACCGTATTTTTCACCATGCTAGCCCTCCCCACCCAGATCCCCCCCCCCCACACCCCCACCCCCACCCATTCCTCACACACCCCCCCCCCCCCCCCCCCCCCACCCATTCCTCACACACACACACCCCCCCCCACCCCCCCCAAGACTCACACTGATGGATTGTGATGTTTACTGGCCACATGCTGAGTTAGGCAAATACCCTCTGCAGTATCATTTCATACAGAGCAGAGACAATGTGATTCAGAGCCTGTGTCCATAATCCAGATATATATATATATATATATATATATATATATATATATATATATATATATAGCTGTGTCCACACGCATCCAAGCGTGTTCCTTCTCTTAAGGTCAGTGCAAATGCTGCATTCAATGTGCTCCTCGCAAACTCCTACTTCCCAGGTGTGAAGTCGTAATTACGACATGACACCATTCAAGTGGTCGGAAAGAGCGACAAACATGGAATGCCAGAAGGTTGTTTTCTTGTGGTTGGTTACCAAAAAGCAATCCGTTTTTAACATTAACGTTCGCTAATAAGTTATCAGTGTTACCTAGATAACGTTAGTGTAACAGGCTAACACACTCGCCTGGCATGCTTCATTGTTTAATGTTTGCTTGCTTGCTGCAGCAGCTAATAGTTGCATGAAAATGTGCTACTGAAAATAAACGACAGCTACTAATAACAGAATAACAAAATATATACATTTTTTTACTGTCAATATTAGTGACACGGATTCCATACTTTCCGCCATTTTGTTGTTCTGAAACGACATGCAACGTCACAAGTCGGAATCATCCAAATTTCCCAGGTTCCCACTTGGAACGACATTGGAGGGCGGTTCATGTGCTCGTAACTCGTAAATACGAGATTTCCAAGGATCACATGAATGCAGCAATTGTATAGCGCCGCACCAGGAGACTTAACAGGCATCTGTTTGAAATTCAAGGCAAACGTTTTTCCAGGCTTGAGGTGAGAGTTGGCCATTTCTGAACGAGGAGGCTTTCAATTGTAATTAGGCCTTGGAGATACAGTGGTCTTTCAAAGGGCTGTCTGAAGGGGGAAGGCGGGTGAGGGGGGTGAGCAGGTAATGAATCTACATCTGACTGGATATTTCATTTCATTAGAATATTTGGGAAAGGGCTGCAACTTTCTGCAACTAACGATTACTTTCATCATCGATTATTTTCTCGACTAATTCATTCGTCGTTTGGTCTATAAAATGTCACAACATAGTGAAAAATGTCAATAACTTTGCCCCCAAAGCCCAAGAATGTCTTCTTTTGTCCTGACCAACACACAGCCCAACAGACAATCAGCTTACTGTCATAGAAACTAAGGAAACCAGAAAATACTGACATTTAGGAAGCTTGAACAATATCATTTGAGTAGTTTTTTCTTAGTCTAAAATATTGATAAATTATGTGAAAAGTTGTCGATTCATTTTGTTGATTGACTAATCGATTAATCTACTAATTGTTGCAGCTCTACACACACACAGCACACACACACACACACACACACACACACACACACACACACACGCGCGCACACACACACACACACACACACACACACACGGATAGCTCATCGCTCTAAGTAGGGATGGGCATCGAATTTCGAATTTTCGAATAATCGTTGTTATTATCAAGGTCGACTTTTATTATTTAAATTCGAAATTCGAAATTCGAAAAAAAAAAAAAAAAAAAAAAAAATTTTGAGTGAAATGTTGCATTGTCTCCCCTGATTCTAAGTATAGTCAAATCGCTTGGTTTGAGCAAGTAAAACAATTTTTATAAGCATTTTAAGCAAGGTTTATGGAAAAATTAATGGCAGATGAAATCCCATGAAGAGGGAGAGGGGGTGACTTTGGCACCCCTTTGGCACTCAGACCTGAGCCTACTAAATATTTAATGAACCACTCATGATTGTCAAAACTGTTTTTTATTTTCGAAAATGTCAATGTCATGTAACATGTTCTTTACTTCAGTGGTGCAATGCTTGTTTGAGCTAAAAATCCACAGCAGAAGCTTTTTATATTAATTAATAAAGCCGTAGACTTAGAATCAGGGGAGACAATGCAACATTTCACTCACAAAAAAAAAAAAAAAAAAAAAAAAAAAAAATTTTACATTTTTTAATTTATTTTCGAAATTCGAATTAAATTCGAATTTGGCCAGCGAATTTCGAATAGTGTTTTTGCTAGAAATGCCCATCCCTAGCTCTAAGAGGGAATAGGTGTGTGATGTTCTTTTAATTTCCACTGTGATTCTTGGTGGCAGTATCAGTATTTTTAATTGACCCATGATGGCTGGATTTGACTGGATGTTTCATTCTGAGTTAAAGTTTGAAACCTTCAACTCTCAAACAAGCTAATTGGATCGAATCTTTCACATACCAGCCAATTATATTTCCATTCTGAAGAAGTGAATTTCCTCATTGCTTGATCTGTAGTCTCGGTTGTGTGTGTGTGTGTGTGTGTGTGTGTGTGTGTGTGTGTGTGTGTGTGTGTGTGTGTGTCACGCGTGTTGAGATGAGCCAAAATAGGGTCCTATAGGGTCCTATATGTGCAAAGCAACATGTTGTACTATGTACAAATATGCCACAAGTGTGCATGTGTGATGATATATATATGATACACAAGTGTGAGACTCATTAAAATGTTGAATCATAAAAAGTGAGGCATTCGTAGCGCTTTTTAGGTTGATTTGTACATTTGCAAGGGAAACACTGGAGCCCCCTCAAGGTGGTCTCTGGACGCCATGTTGAGAGCAACTGTGTTAGTATGTTAGCATGTGTGTGTGTGTGTGTGTGTGTGTGTGTGTGTGTGTGTGTGTGCGTGCCCATGCGCACCAGCCTAACCTGTGAGACTGAGACTGCACAAGGTGGGTGAGACGTTGGAAAACAGCTTGTGTCATCAAGTGTTAGCGGCCTGTAATCCCATCTGAGCCATGAGGAAATACACACGCGCGCGCACACACACACCACATAACACACACACACACACACCACATAACACACACACACACACACACACACACAGTACACGCCTCCCTGGGGCTCGGAGTGCAACCTGTGCCCTGTTGATACCTCCACTACACGGAGGTATCCAGCGTGACTTACACAGAGAAACACCGGGGGGTTGGCGAGCGGGAGGTGTGTGTGTGTGTGTAGGGGCGAATTTTCCACTGGGGACAGGGGGGAAATGTCCCCCCCACTTTTCAAACCTTGATTCTGTCCCCCCCACTTTTAAACTGAGAAAATCGTGGGTAAACTGAAAAAATCATGCTTAATACGCTACTGTTTGACCAGCCATCATATTATGGCTGAGAATGTTAATTGAGTTGCTAATTATAAGCTATAGGCTACTCCAAAAGATCGCCACGGATTTCTCGTCTGTAAAAAGTGCCCTCTCCAGACCCTGAATGCATTTCTAATGGCGCTCTGTATGGAAATTCCCCTTTCCAAGCCGTCCCTGAAGGCAGCACTCGCAGAGTTCGGCTTTTCTTAAGACTAAATAATGATATCACAACAGTATTGTAACAGCAAATTTAACTTTTGTACTAATATTATTCAGTTTGTGGAGTTATTTTTCTGTGACAAGCATCATCCAAATGTTAATTTAAATTTAGATATCCCTCTAAATCTGGCTAAAAACGTTAAATCTTTTTTGCCAGCCCCTGCCCCTCTAACATTCTCTGCACGTCCCTGCTGCTGTATAAAGGGTTAGGTGATGAGAGGAAGTGAACATGGTTGAATTTAAAATAAAGCACTAATAATAATGATAATAATAATACAACCAACGTGATTTCAATATGGCTCTGGCTTTCACATCAGTATTGTTCTATGCCTTGTTCATGTCACCTGCTTTCATATCAGAGCTCTGATGAGTTGGAGGAGGTGGTGTCTAAAAGGCATGTATTTAGTGGTGTGTGTAGTT
>NC_139625.1:76934811-76992311 GCF_964638095.1 Poromitra crassiceps
GTCACAAAATAATTTGTGGTCCGGGGAGGGGGAGGGGGGGGATAGAGATACTATACAAATGCAATATAATGTTGTCATAGCTTTCTCTGATTCTTGCTTCTTGTGAAATACATTCTCTGCTGGTGAATCATTCACATCATTCTTCTAGCTCAAATGTTCACTCTTTGTCTTAAGGGGTCACGAGCCTGAGAGGAGAACCATGCTGTCTGTCTCAGGGCCAGCAGGCATCTGGGCCAAAATGTCCAGCCACAAAATGCCTCATTAATGCTCATTTGCACAAATGCACGCTGCCTCTTCCACTGCAAGATCCCTATAAATAATCCCTATCAATAATCCTAATCATTCCAGTTTTTCCACATGTAAGAATACAGCTAATCCAAATTATATCATTACAAAAACTGACAGCATTGAGCCTCAATCGCTGAATTAAAATGTAAAAACCAGATGCAAAAAAATAAATAAATCTGACATTTCTGTTTTTGATCAGAAATAATCACAGGTGGCAATTCAAATTATCATTTACATCGCAGCACATTCGCTCGCACATCACACGCCAACCTCTAAAAGTCAGTCAGTGGAATTAGCTGTAATTGTACACATTTCACATTTTGTGTATGTTCATCTGATGTGTTGGTTAAGGGGCAGAGAGAGGGGGGGGTCTGGGGGGGGGGGGGGGTCTACGGGCGGTCTGGGGGTCCGTCCCGCCAGCTGCTGGAATTAGACACGTCCCACGTCTGTGTCGCTGTGTTTCCTGCATTCACAGCGTCTGTTAGTTACTGCTGAGACACACACACACACACACACACACACACACACACACACACACACACACACACACGTGCACGCACGCGCGCGTACACACACACACACACACACACACACACACACACTCACCCTGCCCTGCTATCCTGAGGAGGGGGAGAGAGAGAGAGAGAGAGAGAGAGAGAGAGATAGAGAGAGAGAGAGAGAGAGAGAGAGAGAGAGAGAGAGAGAGAGAGAGTGGCCGAGCCTCAATAAGCCTCTGCATTCCCAGGGGGGAGGTGGAAAGGGGGGGTAGAAGAGGGGGCATCAGACAGACAGAGCTAGTTGTTATGGAAGAAAAGGGAAAAAAACACTCCTCACACATATTTCATGTTTTACACACTGGAGCAATGTTACAGCCATGTTAGCATTTTTACAAAATTTGCATGGTTCTCTGCATGTAGGAGCGGACCCATTTTAAAAGAAGGGATACAAAATATATTTATATTTATGTATATTCTTTATAGACTTTTAAGTTGACGGGTGTGAAAATTATATTGTTGAATATTGCTTGGATATCATGTTATCAAATGGTGCATTTTGGTATAAAGCATACACTCCTACTCTAAAACAGATGCAACTGCTAACCAGGCTGTAATATCTATAAGAGTGTGTTATGATTATTACTTCTATGTATTTCTATTTTTTTTAATAAGGAGATTATTGCTTAATGTTAATGCTGGCTATATATCCATCTCCACTCCTCTGTTGTGCTCCTTGTGCTATTTAGTGTAGAACGAAATGCTCGTCTGCTATTGATTGTGTGAAATCAATAAATGAAATCTGATCTAGAAAATAAGCTATGAGGGGGAGAGAGAGATTAAAAACCTGGCGTGGTTAAGAGAAGAAGAGGCTGGTCTTGAGCACCTAATGTCAGCCTGTGCGTGGTGGACTCTCCAGTCCAGGGACTAGAGAGAGCGGGGCCAGGGACTGTCAGAGAGAGCGGGGCTAGGGACTGTCAGGGACTGTCAGGGCGGATCTGCCTCTTGTGGAGAACAGTGAAGTCAAATGGGGAAAGAAAAGCAACAAATCTCTAAGGTCCAAACATAATTAATGTCCCCCATTTATCGGACATGCCAGCCTATTTATTTGTGTTGTCTGGACTATAATAAACGTATTGATATGAATAGGTAAACTATAGGCTATATAAAAAATAAAATAAAACGCACAGGGTAAAAAACTAACACACATGTCATCCACTCTGAATTATTTTACCACTGCCCCAGAAAAGAGCGAGAGGATAGATAGATAGATAGATAGATAGATAGATAGATAGATAGATAGATAGATAGATAGATAGATAGAGTAGGACTTTATTTATCCCCATAAATTTAGTGTTATCATCTAGCTATATGTCTCACATATGAAAATAACCACAAAACACACATAACTTATAAAAACACACAATGACATACAGTATGTATAGTAGGTAAGTCAGAAACACGGAATTCGAAAATATACAATGTACAACAATATAGGTAAAAGTAACTAAAAAGTATCATTTTAAATGAAAAAGCAAGATATTGGATAATTTAGTTGAAAATTTGCCTTTAAACGGAAACTCAAAGGCCCGCATGACGGAGACAAAAACAACAACATTAAAACCAACCTAAAACTTATAAAAGCACAAGATTCGACTTCCAAAGCGAGCAGACCGA
Organism: Poromitra crassiceps; assembly: GCF_964638095.1. Taxonomy (NCBI): domain Eukaryota; kingdom Metazoa; phylum Chordata; class Actinopteri; order Beryciformes; family Melamphaidae; genus Poromitra; species Poromitra crassiceps. The sequence continues at coordinate 76,937,271 of NC_139625.1, forward strand.
GTCTCTCATACCAGCCACCCGGTCTGACTGAGCGACCACACCGTTCCTCCTAGCGGATTTTGACCCATGCGAGAAATATGGTTATAGACCCTCCAAAAATGATGAGAAGTAGCCTAATCAAACAGCAAACCAATTGTCTATCTTTCATAAACCCTCATTTAACCAAGAAAAGCCTCGTTGAGCTTGTCTTTGCCAAGACTTGCCAACACTTATTGAACACTATAGCGACATAATAAGTGACAACGGCTATTCCCATTCAAATCTTCAGGCACCAACTTTTCCAACAGTTTCCAAATGGATCTCCTCGCAAAACATCCGAAACACCAGCGAGAAAGCACACATTTCTCCCGCTCTATTTCTAATATTCCACAAGCTCCATTGAACGCATTTGGTCACATTTTCTCCTCCAGATAACGGTCCCTTCCTCGCTGCGTAAAAGGCAGGGGAAGGCAGCAATGCGCACTGGCTTCCAGAGCCAGCAGCGGACCCCTAACACACCCCTAAGCCGCAGCGTAAGCCTCCAAACCCAGCTTCACACCCAACATATCTCCCCTGGTATTTTATGTGTTGTTTCCTTACCGTTTTTCCGCCTCGGGTTCGCTTGTTTTCGCCTCTTACACCGGGGGCCATCCGCCATGATCTCGTGCTTCATTGATAAGTGTGTGGTGGGGATCAGATGGCAGCTCGCATGGACTCGATTCCTTGATTCTCTCGGCTTGATATCTGACGGGAAAACACACGCAGAGAGAGAGGCAACAATGTGGGCATTAGCGCGGAGAGGAGAGGTGGAGAAACGGAGTTAGATGGATGGAGAGATGATAAAAAAGAAAAGAAGAAAAACAATGCGCCGTTGGTGAAACTATATGAGAAGCAGCGATAAGGCGAGCCGTATGTGTCACAAACAGCAAAGCAAACAGCCGCAATTGTCATTTCTTTGGATAAAAGCTAAAATGAAGTAATTATTAATGCAATGTTTTCGTTGCAGCGACAACGTTGCATTATTTAATCACCCAAAAGTTTGACAATTCGCTTTGTAATTTACTATCAAACTATGAAATATAAACGTAAGTGTGGTTGTTTTTATATTGAAGCTGACATGCTCGATTCACGTTTTGTGTGATACTAATAGGCTACTCTGGCTTTTGGCAGGAGGCGAAATAGGTTAATAAATCAGATTTGTGTCAAATTGCGGGTCAAATAACGCGAACCTGCTTCGCACGCTGCAGAAGACAAACCGAGGAATCCGTCTCAGAGCCGTCAATGTGCGGTCTGATCAAAAGTAGCCTATAACTTCACTAAACACTTGGACATGCCTGGAAAAAATTAAGTTATGCTCCACAAACTAACCTCGGTCCAACATCCAGTAAATAGGCTAACAAATCTGTTAGCCTATTAGGGATTTAGGGATATAATTAGTCAAAATGTGCCAATTCATTGCGGGCTGTAGAGGAAATAAGAAATCAAATGGAGCATAAACAAAAGAGATAAGACTAAAATAGCCCGTTCTCCTATTACCAGCCAATGTATCAACGCAAATACCGTTATGATGTGCGGATATTGACAAGAGGTCTATTGTTGTTGTGTGCACTTGAGTAAACAGACACTAATATAATACAAGCTGACGGGAGGAGAAAAGGGACGCAGATCGCCTTTTTGTCAAAGGATAGCGGCATTACGCGCATCCAAATGTCCACAAGACGCAGCTTCCCCCCGGCTGTGAGAAGCCCACAGCACCGCTCTCCGCCACGGAGGGTGGGGAATAAATAAATAAATAAATAAAAGAACCGCGCACCTATTTCCACCTGTCCTGCGCAGGTAAGGCGAAGTGCAGCCTCTCCAACTCTAGGCGGATTGAAGTCCCGAGTCCAGCTCTTTAGTGGACACCTCTCACCTGATGGACTGTGTGCTTATAAAAAAAAATAAAAAAAAAAAAAATCTTTGTATGCCTCTATGTGCATTGCCTTTTGCCACGAATGTCTTGTTGGAGCAGTTATCGTGGCACCCTCGTTGTTCTCTTAAGAACCTTGCTTGTGTTGTATTGAAATATAAAACCGTCGGCCAAATGACAAATTGTCATGAAAAAAATATATATATCCACGCGTTTTCCAGCCGGCCTCTCCAAAATAGCCTATAAAGGTGATCAAGGTAATAAAAGGACTAGACATACCTGTATGTTGTGGTTGGGAGGGGGGCAGAGGTATCTAGGAGTCGGGATGGTAAGCGTCCTTTTCCACCGGTGTGATAATAGAGCCCTAGAAATAAAAGCCTTGGAAAGAGTTGGGACCAGGAGGGAGGGACCTATAGTGCTATTCCTGCTAGGGCAGGTTTACAACTGATGTCTTACACCCACTCCAGGAAAGCGACCTGCACAGGGACTGACGTGTTACGCCTCTTCTAATGACATTTTTTTCTTTTCTTTGCCGTGTAGAACACAGAGAGGAGAGGAGAGGAGAGGAAAGGAGAGGAGACGAGAGGAGAGAGGACAGGACAGGGGGGTCCTGCCTGAAACACACGCCACCTATCTTCACAGGAGGGGATAATTGACGAGAGACAAAACGTGCAGGAGAGGAGCATCTTCGAAGTTTTTTTCTTTCTTTTCTCTCTATCCATTCTCTCCCCATCTCTCTCTCACTCTCTCTTTTCCTCTCTCTCTCCATCCCTTCTCTTTTGAGTGAAAGCAACTCGAGCTGAGACGCCTTGCAAAGCGAGAATAGGCAGCAAGATACGTGTGTGTATGTGTTTTTTATTGGGGTATGAGAGAGAGAAAAACTTGGACCGCGTCCACGCCAACCACAATCATGTAAGGATTATTATTTTTTATACTATTTTATATATATATATATAGCCTATTTTTATGTGGCAGGTTTGATGGAATCCACATTCATTATTGTATTTTAATTGGCTGGGAAGGCTTGGGATGTTCGGGTTTTTGTCTCCGCTCCAAAAAATGACAATTATTGACTTTTTTTTTTTATCTGCAAACATGGTGAGATGATTCGACTCATTTCCAGAGCAAAACAAACTTGTTGCAGGAATGTCCTGCATTAAGCGACATTGCCTATAATATCAGATGAATAATCGGTTTTATTTTATATTAGACTATTTCAAGATACTGACACCTGCTTTTATAGGGAATTCCTGAAAAAAATGTGAAACATTGGAAGCAATCCAGACTTTTACCAATCTCCGATTGATCTCAGATCAAATCAGATCAAATCAGATTGGACTTTCACTGGCAGTAGGCTATAGGCTATCACTTAATTAATGAAAATGATCAACACAGTTAAAGCTGAGAATGACTTGTTAAGATGGACATTGTTTGCAGCATGAGAGTAAATTTGCAATATCCACCGAGGGACATTTTAATCTTCATCGGTGCGAGCAAGATAGACGACTGTGTGTGCATAAACTGCACATAACAGTCAAACACTGCAAAAATGACACATGTTGTCTCTGGTTATTTGCACAAGTCACGTTCACTCATTTCCAGTTGCACCCCCTAACGAAATGAACCAAAGTAATCCTATAATCGGTTTTGCACTAGGGAGGGATATAAATATATGATACATAACTTTATGATAGGTAGGCTACCGGAGAAAGTAGCATAGGGATATCATAGAAATATTACAGTGATAGGAGATGAAAAATAGCACAAAGTATGATAAAGTGACTAAACTCACTAAGTAGCCTACCAAAGACACACTGCAAGTCCCATACTCAAGATTATTATAGTGATCTTTCTCTCTCTATTTTTTACGCATTACAAAGTCTGCCTCCCCATTGCTCTTTTTGAAAGAGAGAGAGAGAGAGAGAGAGAGAGAGAGAGAGAGAGCGAGCGAGAGAGAGATAGCTCCACCTTTGCAACATCCTGATTGGTTATGTAAATAAAGTATTATTTTGTGTCCTGTCCTCCTGCAGTTTGCCACTGTAACGGTTAATTAAATCATCAATCAAGAGGCTGAACTGGCTGATGCCCCCCCCCCCCCCCATCATTACCCCTCACCCCCCCCATATCCCCAAATAAAAAAGCCAATCAGATGCAAACAGAATCATAGAACCCCAGGACCTGCAGGAAGACTAGCTGTCCTTTAGGTGTCAGCTAATGGGGAGACTTATAATAAATAATAAACAATAAACAATAAATAGAGGAGTAATTGTGTCTTAACTTCTGATAGGAATCTTGTATCATATCTGTAAACGGAACACCGATCTGTTGTTTCCACTGGAATTGTCATGGACTCAGTTTAGTTTGGTCTTCTTGTAATTTCCTTGCTCCTTTAGTTAGTCTGCCCTGTTACCTGAGTTTCTCCCTGCCAATCAGGTCAGTCTGCCCTGTTACCTGAGTTTCTCCACACCAATCAGGTTAGTCTACCCTGTTACCTTCCTCCACCAATCAAATGAGTCTGCCCTGTTACCCGAGTTTCTTCCCACGAATCAGGTTAGTCTGCCCTGTTACCTGAGTTTCTCCCCAGCATGAGGTTAGTCTGCCCTGTTACCAAAGTTTCTCCACCAATCAGGTTAGTCTGCCCTGTTACCTGACTTTCTCCCAACCAATCAGGTTAGTCTGACCGGTTACCTGAGTGTCTCCCCACCAATCATGTCAGTGTGCCCTGTTACCCGAGTTTCTCCCACCAATTAGTCTGCCCTGTTACCTGAGTTTCTCCCCACCAATCAGGTTAGTCTGCCCTGTTACCTTTCTCCACCAATCAAGTTAGTCTGCCCTGTTACGTGAGTTTCTTCCCACCAATCTCCCCTGTTACCTGAGTTTCTCCCTACCAATCAGGTTATGCCTCCCCCAGACCTGACGAGAATATAGCCGATTGTGGCCAATTAGGATTCCCCCCTCCCGACTATCTCGGGGGGGGGGCTCCCGATTTAAGCCTCATCGGGACCAATAATCTGCCCAAATGATCCTGTAGTGTCAGTGTGTGTGGGGTTCAATGACTGCTGTTGACTCGTCGGGCTCTTCCCGATTGTGAATCGGGCATATCAAACATGTTGGATATTTACAATTCGACAGACGATCTTGAGCAGAGAGCTTCGAAGGAGCTGGCCCCTCCTCCCAGCAGCAGCGTCTCTTCACTCTGAGGAGGAACGGTTTACCGGCTGTTATATTTCCGCCTTCCTCTGAGTCAAAATCACTGTAAAAACATCTTGTCCCACTCCTAAATGCAAAAAATAACCACTGACCCTTGTATCTGTATCTCCCCGCATCATTTTTTTTGACAGACAACCGCTTGCTCACTCCTCTTTTCAAAGAATGGCTCCGCTCCTCCAGACCTCCACTCCACCCACACGGAGCCCTGTATGTTTTCCCCCGGTGGAGGAGGCTGCTCACCCGGCAGGCTGACTGTCAAGTCACCGCTACACTGAAAAATGGGTTATCTCTGTCGTGAGGTGTGTGGACTCTCAAGATTTTTATAATCTGCAAGGATTTGAAAATCTTTAGGTGTGGGGGGATGGCATTAGTCTGCCCTGTTACCCAAGTCTCTCCTCACCAATCAGGTTATCTGCCCTGTTCCCCGAGTTTCTCCCCATCATGTTAGTCTTCCCTGTTACCTGAGTTTATCTACCAATCAGGTTAGTCTGCCCTGTTACCTGAGTTTCTCCCCACCAATCATGTCAGTGTGCCCTGTTACCTGAGTTTCTGCCCACCATGTTAGTCTGCGCTGTTACCTGAGTTTCTCCCCACCATGTTAGTCTGCGCTGTTACCTGAGTTTCTGCCCACCATGTTAGTCTGCGCTGTTACCTGAGTTTCTCCCCACCATGTCAGTGTGCCCTGTTACCTGAGTTTCTGCCCACCATGTTAGTCTGCGCTGTTACCTGAGTTTCTGCCCACCATGTTAGTCTGCGCTGTTACCTGAGTTTCTGCCCACCATGTTAGTCTGCGCTGTTACCTGAGTTTCTGCCCACCATGTTAGTCTGCGCTGTTACCTGAGTTTCTCCCCACCATGTTAGTCTGCGCTGTTACCTGAGTTTCTCCCCACCATGTCAGTGTGCCCTGTTACCCGAGTTTCTCCCCATCATGTTAGTCTGCGCTGTTACCTGAGTTTCTCCCCACCATGTTAGTCTGCGCTGTTACCTGAGTTTCTCCCCACCATGTTAGTCTGCGCTGTTACCTGAGTTTCTCCCCATCATGTTAGTCTGCGCTGTTACCTGAGTTCTCCCACATGTAGTTCTTGTCCCTGTTACCTGAGGTTCTCCCAGCAGTCGTTACTTTCTCACCAATCGGGCCCATCTACATGTTAGTCTGGCGCTTGCCGAGGGCAATTGAGGAAGGCAGTCTGGAGGGACAGGAGACACTGAGGAATGACAAGAGCCAAACTAATCTGAGGCAGACAGGAATGACACTCAACGAATTGAGACCAACTAACTGAGTTCATGACAGGAGTGACATCCACAATTGCTATTAATCTATTAGGACGAATCAGCGACATCTCACAACCCAGAAATTGGGACCCGCAGCAGTTACTGAGTTGTGCAAACAAATGTTAATATCTCAAAAACTATAGGCCTACATCACATCGCTTATATTTTGACATTCTGAGTGAGAGCAGAAGTAGCTCAAGAGTTTGATATATAATATATATTATGCATGTTGTGTTAAAGTTGTGTGAACTGCCCAGTTGTAAATATTTAGTGATTACAGCACAGTCCTTGTTAGACCAATGGCTTGTTGGCTCCATGCCCGTGATAAGTTATACCCGTTCCACTCAGTTTGTTTACCTAAAATGCTGGATCGGCTGGTCCCTCGTATATCATTATTATTAATAATACTACTTTATATTTGTTCTCTCCCTTTTCTAAAATTTTTAACATGTCAAATGCTATTATTATTATTATTATTATTATTGGTAATACTACACTACAAGAAGTGCCTCTCTCCTCTTCCATGTATCTTACTCCTTTTTTTCTCCATTTATCAACTGCAGTGGAGGGAAATTCAGCCATGGACCCAAACGTTATTTATTTATTTGTGAGGATATATGTTTACACTCTGTTGAGAGCATATACCGACACTGCACCCATCTCCTTCACAGCACCCCCCCCCCCCCCCCACCATCCAACAGCAAATGGGAGGAGGGAGGGGCGGGGGTGCATACGGGCCGGTGAAGCCGCGTTGCCCCCCGCTTCCCCGGGTCAGAAGTAGATCCAGTCCTCAGCGAATTAACTGTCATGCGTAATTCACTGCCACAGTGCAGCCACTTGCATGTAAACGAAGCGCGCGCACACACACACACACACACACACACACACACACACACACACACACACACACACACACACACACACACACAGTGTGACCCGCTTCAGGGTCTGGAGTGGCACCTCATCTCGCCTCTTTACGCATAATTTTCCTCCAGTGGGCGGGGCCACAGATTCACCGTGAAAACGGATTACAGTCGTTGTGCTGACCTATAGGACCTGGTGCTTAATCTTGATGTTGATTTAATGGAGGGGGGGATCCAACATCCTTCACCCAAAAACTGTTTTGGTTTTTAGCTCGGGGTGAAATGCAAAATTGTTGCTGTTTGAATATGAGAATATATAATAAAATATGTATATATAATGAAAATGGTCCCTTATGGCAACACTTTAAATAAAGGTCACTAAGCATTAGTCAACTAACCCTGAGTTGTTTATAAACTCTAGTCTAACCCAACTAATCCTAACTATTAAATAATGCATAAACCAATACTTAACATGAACACCATTAGTAAATGATAAAGATAGCCTAACTGCTAATTAAGTGTTAGCTAATGCTTATTAAGCATTATTAAGCATTAACTAACCATTAATTTAGTGACCCTCATTGCAAAGTGTTACAAATAAAAATGACCAGAATTGTATGGTAGAGCGGTTGGGTTAGGCATAACAGTAAAACTAGTCATTCTTCTATTCTATTATTTGTTCTTATGAATGAAATTATCCAGAAGTTTAACAATTCATCAATTTGCTGGGGACTCCCTGAAACGCCTTCAAGGACACCATGTGGTCCCCGGACCCCAGGTTGAGAACCACTGTTTTATGGGGTGAAGTGTTACCTGATCCAGTGTGACAGACCTATACTGTTTCATAATAGCATCAAATGAGTTATGATTATGTTGAAGCGTTTTCTGTGTTTTAATTTTGTGTCCCCCCCCCCTCCATTAAAAAAAACTGCACCACATTGTTTTCTCTCACCGTGGCTTATTTTTGTGTGAAGTTGAAAAATCAATAGGTGTAAACTCACTTGGGTTTAATGCTGTTTAATGTCCAACACCTAAACTGGAGCTGTGCAGTGCAGCTGTCTGCCTCAGGCATGACTGCTGATTACCAAGATTATAAGCCTAACTCTCTCTCTCTCCCCCACCCGCCAGTGGTGTATAAAGTACTCGAAATCCATACTTGAGTAAAATAGATACTTTACCAGAAAATGACTTGGGTAAAAGTCAAAGTCATCCATTAAAATATTACTTGAGTAAAAGTCTTAAAGTAGCTGATATTTTCTGTAGTTAAGTATAAAAAAAAAAATGTTTTATATTAAATATACTTAAAAGTATTGAAAGTAAAAGAACAAGTAAATCCTGTTTCTAAGAAAGCAAGTGGTCCGGATTTCCAGAATTCTGAGTTTTTTTGTATGCTTGCTTTATACCTTATAGTCTGTCATTTGAACTGACTGCGGCTTTTGGCACAAGTGGCTGTTTTAGGCTATGATGACGATGAGATATCTCCATGTCAAGAGGAAATATAATCATCATCATCATCATCATCATCATCATCATGGACATCTCCTCCATATAGCTACTATGCCTGGATATGATCACGACCAGATAATGCTTTTAGGAACTGTATCGGAGTAAAAGTATAGATTTTATTACGAAAATGTAGTGGAGTAAAAGTGAAAGTTGAAAGAAAAATAGTCAAGTAAAGTACAGATACTCAAAAAATACTTAAGTACAGCAACAGAGTATTTGTACTTTGTTACTTTACACCACTGCACTTACGTATTCATATACTAGACTTAGTGTATACCCAAATACTGTACATGCAGTACTTCTATGTGCACACATCTTCTTGTGCTTCTTGTGCTTCTGTGTTATAATCTGCTTATGGCATTGTATAATTATAGTCATAGCACTCATATACTCATAATGCTTGATAACATAAAGCATAATAAGGTTAATCATCATAATACTTCATAATTGCTTCTCACTCACTGATTTTTTGCAACCATCATAGTGTACTATAATTGTCATAGATAATAAATTACAATCATTTTATCACTTTACTTATGACCACTTAGAGCAGCTTGTATTGTATTTATTATATCTGCCTATAGCATATACACTGACCACTTAGAGTGACTTATAATCACATTACAATGCATTATAACAGTGATTATAATGCATTATACAATTATTATAATGTATTACAACTATGAGAATTATAATACACTATCCTTGAAAAAAGTCATGATTGATTATGAAGTATTATGCTACTTGACCCTATAAATATAATGGGTAAGGTGGTGGCCACACTGATCTGTGGTGTCTGTCCGTCTGCGTTCATTTCTCTGTTCACTTCCATTCATTTTCAAGACAGCTGTCGGTCTGTCCATGGAGCACTGATGAAGCGTTCGTATCCAGCTAATTTGCATACATTTTGATGGACAGAAAAGTTCAAGAGGGCTGCATTGTTTCTGGATGGACGGATAGTCACCGTCCGTTTAGCCAATCAGAGTTGAGGAGGCGTTCTCAGAGCAGAAATGGCTGAGTGGGTTGTCCGCATTAACGTAATGTTATTTTACTGTTATAAATATCAACAACTAGCCAACAGATAGCAAAGCTGGTGGGCTTCATGGAAACAGCATTACTCGAACTGGCCGAACATTACATCACCTGCTGTACAAGTAGGTTACTTGTACATGCAACGGACATACATCTATCCGTGTTATAATTATGTCCATTTTCTGACGGATCAGTGTGGCCACGGCCTTGCGGTCATTTTTATATTATGAATATATATGAGCCTTTATACAGTGCTATAAGCAGATTATAAAGCTTCATAAGTATATTTATATAATGCATTATGGGCGTGAAAGTGATACAATTTCTTCTCCTTCTGCTACACCGCTAAATCTCTTCTCATCTGCCCAGCTGCTGCAGCTGGAGAGAGTCAGCAACAAAATCATGCATTTATCACCATTTCATATTATTATTATTATTATTGTTATTATTATTATTACTACTACTACTACTACTACATTTTACATTCATCCAGAGACTGACAGTGCATCAGCTTCAGTGATGAGGTCAAAAGGTCATGAACCATAATCAGAAATTATAGGTTATTCTTGTGCGGTAGGATTGACTGATATTTGGAATGCAGATACCAATATCTTCTTGGATAGTTACAGTAGCTACATTCACATCGGATTAATACTTGCATTGATGTGATGAATATGGAGCTCTCTGAGCCAAAAGGCATGCTGCCAGTGAAAAAAAAATCTCAAATTGGACAGAAAACTTAGCCACAAATGAAGCATTATACAAGTTACTATTGAACTTAATTGCATTTAAACATTTTGTTGCAGGTTTGTAGGAAGTTGGATAAAACAAATGAGGTAAAAAAAGGACACAGCATTGCAAGTATTTTCCTTGGATCTACTGTAGTGTATACAAACTTTTAAGGCCAGACATTCAAGTTTCATATCGTCCGGATAGAGGAGTGAGGTTTCACACTCCAAACGCATGCACAATGTGAAGAGAAAAAAAAAAAAAAAAACATTTTTACAGCGGATCAAAAGATAAACCGCTATCCATTTTACATTTCAGCTCTTATTGTAGTTTTAAAAATGAAGCAATAGCAAAATCGTAGATCAACATGACACACAGCTGACAGCAAAGAGGTCAAGGGTCAAAGCCATGTTACCAAGGCAACAGATGCAACAAACAGAGCATGACGTAGACTTTTACAGATGCTGTATGTGTGTGCTGGAGCTGCGGGTTGTCGGTGTCATTAAATTTGACCTTTTTCACGACAATGATGTTTCCACAGTTTTCTTCTTATCAGGCTGGAAAAGCCTGACAAACGTTGAAACTCAGAATACAGTAATACAGTAAAAATAAAAACAATAATAATAAAAATTATTATTATAATGAAAATGTATCTACGTATATTTGTGGAATCTGAGTCAATTCTAGTAAAGATCCTTCCCATACACAATCAGTGTAGTATTGATAGCAACAATCATCCCTGTGAAATGTCCCAGCTGGGGTTTCAACTCACAAGGAAAAACAACGAGCGGCAGTGAGAAAGAATAGGCCACTGCTCCGAGAGAGAGAGGGAGAGAGAGAGAGAGAGAGGGAGAGAGAGAGAGAGAGAGAGAGAGGGAGAGAGAGAGAGAGAGAGAGAGAGAGAGAGAGAGAGAGAGAGAGAGAGGGAAGGACCTGACAAGACCTGAGCACGTAGATTGATATCGAGTCAAAGTCCGCGTCACTTCCTGCTTCAGCGTCTGATGAATGGTGGTGAACAGCGAGAGACGATAGAATAGATACTCTTGTTACGTGTGCAAGAGAAGGCGATTCATTAATTAATTCAGTCAGTCAGTCAGTCAGGAATGGATAATGCATAATCATCAGTGATGATGTGATCAGTGATGCCATACTTCCGTGATGTCATCAGTGATGATGTCATCAGTGATGTCATCGGTCTGAGGCTATATAAGTGGTGGGAGTATAAGTCCTGGGCCGAAGCTGCCCTTGTTTTATCGCGTTTGAATTGTGTCATGAAGACCACATGTAAAATTTGTCAATTTATAAGATATAACTGTATGTCAAGAAAGTCGCAGTTTGGCGTAAAACTGAAAGGTAACATTTAGGTTTGTATGAAACTGCTCGATCAACTACATCTCTCATCTCACACAATATAGGTCACACCAACACCACCAACATGGCGTGGCGGGAGAGATGTCACTTATGCGAATGGTTGTGTGTAGTCTTTCTGATTTATAACTTATAGTGCAGGGGTCAGCAACCTACAGTAGGGCACGGGTGCCACATCTGGCACGCAAAGGGTTAACCAGTGAGTGGCACACAGTAGCAATAAGTGCGCAATTGAGATTTTGTAGAAATGTTGGCCAGGTCACTACTATAGTGATGTCATTATGACCGATGATGTCAAACACTGAGATGTTATGGACAGCGATGAGGTCATAAATCACTTATGTCATACAGTCATACTCGAGCAATTGTGATGTCATCATTGTTGATATTTTGAGAATATTGGGGGTGTTACTGCCTTGGTCATAGTTTCTCTGTTATCTCTCTACCGACAATACAGATAGTGAATTCTGGGCAAAATCATATCTAAAAAGAAACAACCGTGAATTCACCATAGCTGGCAATTGGCACGCCAATTGACACACACTCCAGGGCCTGTCATTGTACGTTTACGTTTTAGGCATCTTCTATCCAGGGTGACTTACAATGAGTGCCACAGTCTAGGTAAAGAAATGTGAGCCTAGGACGAAGAGTTTAGAGGTTTTATTGTTGTTTTTACCATGTGTGGTCAAGAGAAGGCTTTTTGGGTTGAGTCATTCATTCATTCATTCATTCATTCATTCATTCAGTCAGTCAGGAATCAGGAATGGATAATGGATATGATGTCATCAGTGATGATGTCCATCAGTGATGATGTCATCCTTCCTGGCTGAGGCTAAGTTCAGTGATGATGTCATCAGTCTGAAGCTATATAAGTGGTGGAGTTCTCTAATGAGGGGAGTAGGTCTGAGCCGTCTTGCAGTGAGGGAGGCATGCTGGCACGAGGGCCGGGAGGTCTGTTAACACGGAGGTGGAATAGGAGAGCGAGGTGGCCGGAGGGAGGAACATTGAGGAGGGGGCGGACCCCCGAGTCTAGAATTTGAGAAAAAAATCAAGGCATTGAAAGTAAAAAAAAATAGGCAGATAGACATGGGCTTCAATGTATGGATTTTAAAGGGGGAAAAAATATGGGAATCATATTGGCCTTACTTCTCATTATAAAATTATCAGTGTTGTAACAGTAATTAACCTTAATCTGTGTCTCAAACTATGCCATGGTGGGTCCATGAATTTGAGGGAATTCGGCCTTAAAGTCTTTGAAAAGTTTTTGAATTTAATGTTTACGAAGGTGTGGCAACCCTGTTTAATAAAAAAGACAAAGAAATATTAGTATTATGGATCCTTGAAATTACTTTTTAAAAATTGTTTGTATGGTTTCAAATTTCGATTAGATTTTTAGATTTTATTTCGAACATGGTGGAAAAAACAAAGATAAAGAATAAAAGAAATATAGGCAAGAAGATGCCAAACAAGCATATCAATTAGAATTCACAGCATACTGTATACAGCAAATTCAAATTAAATTTACATTTGTTTATCATTCCCGAAAAGGAGTAGGAAGAAGTAAATACTTATCAAGTCCTACCCCTTGTTTTATATCTATAGGCTTAATAAAAGTATAATTATAATTTAATAACTGTAATAATATATACCGGTATATGAGATGTGTGCATACCACATTATTTCCATAATAATATCACATACTAGAGTTGTGCCTAATACATTTGTAGCATACTATATAAACATACTTACAAACATGCGTGTACACACAGAAACACACACACATACAGACCCACCCACCCACCCACCTCCACGCACACATTACAGATTGGTGTCAGTTAGAAAACAAGCTTAAGTTTGCAGATGTGACGTTTTTCACCCATGTAAAGAGCGATCTGTCATTTGTTTTTTGTTTTGTTTTGTGTTTTGTTTTTCTCAAACGCATAATTTTTCATCGAGCAACACTTGGTTTAGAGCAGGGGACGGCAACCTTTTTGTCATGAAGTGCCATTTTCAAATATATTTGTCAATCGGTGTGCCCACGTTTTTTTTCTTGGGGGACCTGACTTGTCTTTTGCGCCGACATTTTAATCTGCTCTCTCCTGTTTGGAATGTATGAATGCATGGAACGCAAGGGGTTAACCAATCAGAGGCAGAGTAACGCGTGTCAATACCGTAAATATCCTAAATAGCAGGCTGTGCAACTGCAAATAGCTGTGAAATAGGTAATTTGGCAGGGCATTTCAGCATTTTTACAATAAAATCTTAATTGTGCACTTATGCTACTATGCTTGGCAGGGCATTTCAGCATTTTTACAATAAAATCTTAATTGTGCACTTATGCTACTATGCTACCGTGTGCTGCCGTGCCACTGGTTCCTTCGCATGTCAGAGGTGGCCCTCGCGTGCCAGAAGGTTGCACCCTAGGTTGCTGACCCCTGGTTTAGAGTCACCCGTTTCCCTCTGTGTTTGTGCCTGCTCTTGAATTCTCTGAGGTGGGCATCTTCCCAACATCCTCCTCTTTCGGCTTTGATTGCTACATCCTCAATGTTTCTCCCTCCCGCCGTCTCGCTGTCCTCTTCGATCGCCGTGTTCCCGGACCTCTTGGCCCTCATGCCAGTGTGCCGACCTCCCTCACTGCTCGACGGCTCCTGCTTCGAATCCTGCTCGACGGCCTTCGGTGAGAACCTCAGGCAGGCCACCTCTCTCTTCAAAGTAAGGGCTTAGGCGATCATTTGTAGCGATTGTGATCACACATAGTCGGTGTGGTACAGTGTCAGACCTGAAGGAATGGCTACTCGAGAAGGGAATGACGATTGGCAGCTCTAGGATGCCGCCTACGCAGGAGACCTGGACAACCTGAGGACCCTGCTGCAGGAAAAGCCTTCAGAAGGTGGTCGATGAGCGGTGTTGGTGGTTCAATGGGTACACACACCCCTCTGATGCATGCAGCCTGGCAGGGTGATGCTGCCTGCCTACCTGATCACCCAGGTAGACCTAGCTGATGACATAGACTGCACGCCCCTCTGCACGAGTCACCTGGACTGCGTCCTCCTGGAAGCCGGGGCCGACCCCAACAGAAGCAGCCAATACACCCCGGTCTACTCTGCTGCCCGGGCGGGAAGGCTGGAGATACTGCAGGAACTCATCAGGTTCCGTGCCACTGTCCCTGTTGACATAGCCAGCGAACACAGCCTCGAAATGTCTCCTCTCTACATCTGCGCCACCAACCACCATCTAGACTGCTTCCGCCTGCTGCTCCAGGCCGCTGGCGTTCTGACCTGTGACGTGGCTTCTCGCCTGCTGGAGGTGATGCTGCATAATGGGTGTGACGCAGCCTTTGTCCAACTGCTACTGGACCACGGCGCCGACCCGGACCTGGTGACCTGGGAGCAGGCACAGCTGGAGAGGAGGGCGGATCCCGGGGCTCTCAGGCCCAGGGTCTTTCTAGAGGCCAAGAGATGTCCGCGCAGTCAGGCCCATGTGTGTCGGATCCGTATCCGTTAAGCGCTGGGCACACATGCCTGGACCAAGTCTACTCCCTACCGCTAACACAAGCGATGAAGGACTTTGTGCTCTACCAAAACTGACTTGTAGGACTGTCTATCCTTTTTTGTATATATATATTTCCCCCCATTTTTATCCCCCATTAGTGCCAATCTTTCATTTATTTATGCTGGTTACTGCTCCAACCTGTCGATCTGGGGAGAGCTGAAACTGCCTCCATGCTTCCTCCGAGACATGGGCAGTAGCCAGCCGCTTCTTTTCACCTGACCGGGGAAGCTTCACCGGTAGGACATAGCACGTGGGAGGATCACGCTATTCCAACGAGTTCCCCTCCCTCTGAACAGGCGCCCCCTTAACGACCAGAGGAGGCACCACTTCAGCGACCAGGATATTGCATGTTTTGGGCGCTCACAGCGTCCAAGGTGGGAATCGAACCCAGGACCTTCTAGCTGTGAAGCGACAGCGCTTACCATTGCGCCACCGTGCCCCCCGGACTGTCTATCATTGAAATTACTTTTAAAATCTGTTTGTATATTTTCGATTATACATTGGTGTCAGTTAGGGAAAAAAACATTTATTTCTGCAGATGTGCGGTTTTTCACCCATGTAAAGAGCGATCCGTCATTCATTTTTCTTATGTGTATTTTCTCTCGAAAGCATAATTTTGCATCAAGCCACACTTGGTTTATGGGCTCAAATATCTCTCTTTGTCATTGTTTTTCACCCCATAATGTCTACACTTGTTTTAATCTTTCATGGAGCCATTTTTGGCTTCTGATTCTGATAGATCCCACAAAAAACTTTTTACTCTGTAAGAAAGATAAAAAGACAGTAGGGGAGAGTGGGGTGAGTTGTGCCAGTGGGGAAGTTGTGCCACCCCTTGTATCTAGAAAACCATAGAAGAAATTGGTCATGTGACCACACATTTTTGAAGAGGCATCCATTTTACTCACTCTGCAAAGAAGGGAGGCAGATTGCACAAGAGCTAAGCACATTTAAGTTCAAAAAACTGTTTTTTGCCTCTCAAAGTAAATTTTTTATGATCAAGGTTTATTGATTGTTGTGTCTGAACAATTATAGACAAGCTTGAAAACATTTCACACATGTGTTAGTGTTTTAGTAAGCTACAATATGAGGCTATACTGTTAGCATGATGTTAGCTCCAAACCAGCTATATGATACAAGTTTGTTAAAATGGTGGGGATGGGGTGATTTGTGCCAAAAGGCCTGGGTTAAGTTGTGCCAGTGCAGTTGCAGTTGATTTAGTGAAATTTTATTTCATTTTGTTCTTAAATGTTTAAATAGACCTTGTTGAAGAATATTGCAGTATTGGCAAGTGTAGCCTGGCTCTGTGATAGGTGATTTTGTTCATTTTGAACATAATTTCTATTTCTGAAAATGTTAAATATGTAGGTCAACTGCTGCTACCGTTTAGCCTTGTTTAACCCTGTTATAGTACACTGGACTTTAGTGTTATCTTTATTTTGTCTTGCTTTGATATAGCATTACAGTATATGAGATGAAAATGTTCTGTTTTACTTCAGTAATCAATGGCACAATTTACCCCAACGTATTCTCTCCAAAGGCACAACTTACCCCGCACCGGGGGCAAGTTGTGCCAAGAGACCACTTTTTTAAGAATAGCCATATTTTTTTAACAGTTTATTTAAGATCCAAAGGGAGTGTTCCCAGTGGTGCACAACATCCTGAAATATATTTACATATTGTAGTTGGAGGCATTACTGTCATGCCCTCACTTTAAAGACACCTCAAGTAAAAAGTGGCACAACTCACCCCACTCTCCCCTACTTATCGCTCGATGAAATGAATAATTGACGGCGGCTCAGATGAATAATTAATCAAACATTTGAATAATTGTTGTAGCTCTAATCTCGACACACATTTGCATATCGGGGAGGCGGGCTCTTAATGTCTGCCTGTGTATATGAGTTTACATCCTCTCAGGACACAGAGGTAGAATTAATAGATCTGACTTACATTTCTGGCAGCAGGGCATGGCTTAAGCAAGGTAGCACAATGATTCATTTTGCCGTTTTACAACCAATGCATGTGCTTTGATAAAAAAATAGAGCTGCAATTTGTTGCACGGAGGCGGCCATTATTGTTTTGCTAGTGCCGTTCCTAATTGGCCAACTTGCGCTGTCAATCACAGGGCACTGAGCACAGTCGCTGATTGGCTCGTCTGCTTTGCAGTTTCTGCTAAAGCCCTCCCAGGACTTGAGGCCAGACGGTCGCGCAGAACAAAATGAAATGTGAGTTCACGTGCCTGGCTGGTTTACCAGGCTAGAAGGGTGTTGCAGGCCCAGGAAGAACCCATTACATTTTGGAATGGATCCCAGGAGGGTCAGGGTTCTGATCCGACTCACAAAATTTGCCATATCATAGCAGACTGGAGTATTGGCCTTGGCACAGTTCTGCACTCTCCGAGTACACTTCTAAAGGAAAGCAAGTTAGCCCAGTAATTGGATTTAGTGGGCCTTTTTCACAGCAGCCATTTTGTGTCTAAAAGGCAGGGTAAACACAGGTGCAAGCAAAACATTATTTATTTATTTGTTTATTTACCTATTTAACCCTTATTTATCCAGGGAGGACCATTGAGAGCAAGCTCTCTTTTTCAAGGATGCCCTGCACAATAATACAATAATTACAAAATTGCAGTACATAAAAAAACAAAAATCACATAAATGTCACAGATGCAGACAAATACGTCTCTATGGAGACCAGTCGGTCTGGTTTAAGAGTCCTGAAGCTTATTCCATCTATCAGGAGTCTTTCCTGACACAGTATTCATACATGGAGTGACCAGTCTAATGTGTGTCTGATATCCTGTAGCTCTGAAACCTAAAAGCCCAGACAAATACAATGGAAGCTTGCCCCAGCACTGGAAGAACTAAATGGATTGGAAGTTGGAAACCCTCATTAATGTTTTGGTTGCACCTGTGTTTGCCCTGCCTTTTAGACAGGAAATAGCTGCTGTGGAAAAAGGTCAGTTCGTATGTTAACATTGCCTTCAAACACGACTGAAACAAGCCCGAAGGATCCATTCCAAGTACAGTTTGAGTCTGTCCAGAAGAGCACACAGATAAAAGAAAGAACTAGGTGGCAGCAAACAAATGACTTTCACCAACTGTGGCAAAACTTTACAGAAAAAGTCCACTTTGAACCTTTGGCGTTTCCTTGATAAGAGTCGTACGTTTGCAGTTGGCTTGTTTGCCGTTTTTTCAAATGTTTGTATTATTTCTCGGTGACTGCTGCCTCAGCAAACACATCTATCTTATTGTATCCTTCGCAAGAAAGTTTATGGCCCTCAGACTCGGAGGGAAGTGAGAAATCCACAGCTCGTTTTCCAGACGCCATCGTCTCCCCACGTTGTCAGCGGCTGCGTTGTTATCTCTCCGACAGACAAACGGATTTGGGTGGAAACGATGTACCACCTTCCCTCTCTCTCTCTCTCTCTCTGTCAATATCCTTATCCCAGCAAAGATATCACTCTCACACCTCTCGCTTCCTCTGTCATTTTTCTTGGCAGTAGCCTAAAGAGAGAGATAAGCGGGGGTTATTGAGAGCGGGGGAGTCGGCGTGCTTGTTGTCAAAAGCCGCCCCGATTGAAGAGACTGTTGGCCACAATTGACTGTGACAATTAGGCTGCAATTGTGGTGCCCGAGTGGAGCACTTAAAGGATCCTAACCCTACCACAGAATAGCACTTAAAGGCTCATTTACATGTCACTTTGCAGAATTAAAAAAAGAAAAAGGGAAAAATTGGGAGCCATACAAGGGGTCGGTTTGGTTTGGTTTATTTGGCATTCAAGGCAATTACAAATACACATATACATCAAACATTAAAATACATCATAAAAAAGACAGAGATGAATGCCTGGAGGGGAGGAGGTGGGAGGTAAGATATTCTGCCTTTGCCCACCTTTTTTAAAATTCCAGGATGCCTTGTAAACTGTAATTTGTACACCGCTTCAGGGGGGAACCTGGCGGTGTAGAAGCGATCAGGGTATTACCATTTGAAAAGAGGCAATCACCGCGCTGCTGCTGAGCCTATTGTCCGGCCGCGGAGGTGTGTGTGTGTGTGTGTGTGTGTGTGTGTGTGTGGGGGGGGGGGGTTACACAATTTACAGCCAGTGAAGTTAACCTTCTGGCGAGGTAAACTGCACATGATGGGTTAAGGCCTAATTATGCTCAATGTTAAATACAGATACAGTATACAGCTGGAGCCTTCTGTCCGTTACTCTGCATTCATTTCGTGCGTAATTCTGCACGTTTTCTGAAAGCTTATGGATACGGATGAAACTGAGCAATACCGCACACAATCACACAATCACACAATCACACACACACACACACACACACACACACACACACACACACACACACACACACACACACACACACACACACACACACACACACACACACACACACACACACACACACACACACACACACACACACACACACACACACACACACACACACACACACACACACACACACACACACACACACACACACACACCTGACTCTACTGCCCACTAGTGGATGTATTGCTTAACATGATCCCAACGTGAAAGACGCATGGAAGCATGTGGGCAGCCAGTGACAGTTACATCGTTTAAAATGGGAAAATTTTTACTTTCAGATTTTTGGGGATTTTTCTGCTTTATTTAAATAGGACAGTAGGCAGACAGAAAAGATGGGGAGAGAGAGGGGATGACATGCAAAGGACCTCGGGTCGGATTTGAACCCGTGTCGGCCGCGCCAAGGACTGACCCTCCGTGGTATGCGTGCTACCAGGTGAGCCACAAAATGGACACATTTATTTTCCGACAAAATGGAGCTCTTACACCGGCACCGCAACACGTCCTCATGCCGGGATGTCAGATTCAGGGCGGTACATTCTGACAGATTCATGCACACCTTTGTCGGCACTTATTTGTATTTCTAAGGTGGTACTGGTGGATTCTCTGTGCTGCTGATTGAGCACAACATAATAATGGATATTCTACACCTGTCAGGTGGAGTGGTCACCTTGATATGTTACACCTGTCAGGTGGAGTGGTCATCTAGATATGTTACACCTGTCAGGTGGAGTGGTCATCTTGATATGTCACACCTGTCAGGTGGAGTGGTCATCTTGATGTTACACCTGTCAGGTGGAGTGGTCATCTTGATATGTTACACCTGTCAGGTGGAGTGGTCATCTGGATATGTTACACCTGTCAGGTGGAGTGGTCATCTGGATATGTTACACCTGTAAGGTGGAGTGGTCATCTGGATATGTTACACCTGTCAGGTGGAGTGGTCATCTTGATGTTACACCTGTCAGGTGGAGAGGTCATCTTGATGTTACACCTGTCAGGTGGAGTGGTCATCTGGATATGTTACACCTGTCAGGTGGAGTGGTCATCTGAATATGTCACACCTGTCAGGTGGAGTGGTCATCTGAATATGTCACACCTGTCAGGTGGAGTGGTCATCTTGATATGTTACACCTGTCAGGTGGAGTGGTCATCTTGATGTTACACCTGTCAGGTGGAGTGGTCACCTTGATATGTTACACCTGTCAGGTGGAGTGGTCATCTTGATGTTACACCTGTCAGGTGGAGTGGTCACCTTGATATGTCACACCTGTCAGGTGGAGTGGTCATCTTGATATGTTACACCTGTCAGGTGGAGTGGTCATCTTGATGTTACACCTGTCAGGTGGAGTGGTCACCTTGATATGTCACACCTGTCAGGTGGAGTGGTCATCTTGATATGTTACACCTGTCAGGTGGAGTGGTCATCTTGATGTTACACCTGTCAGGTGGAGTGGTCATCTTGATATGTTACACCTGTCAGGTGGAGTGGTCATCTTGATGTTACACCTGTCAGGTGGAGTGGTCACCTTGATATGTCACACCTGTCAGGTGGAGTGGTCATCTTGATATGTTACACCTGTCAGGTGGAGTGGTCATCTTGATGTTACACCTGTCAGGTGGAGTGGTCATCTGGATATGTTACACCTGTCAGG
Organism: Poromitra crassiceps; assembly: GCF_964638095.1. Lineage (NCBI taxonomy): Eukaryota > Metazoa > Chordata > Actinopteri > Beryciformes > Melamphaidae > Poromitra > Poromitra crassiceps. The sequence goes on from NC_139625.1 coordinate 76,958,688, forward strand.
TGGAGTGGTCATCTTGATATGTCACACCTGTCAGGTGGAGTGGTCATCTTGATGTTACACCTGTCAGGTGGAGTGGTCATCTGGATATGTTACACCTGTCAGGTGGAGTGGTCATCTTGATATGTCACACCTGTCAGGTGGAGTGGTCATCTGGATATGTTACACCTGACAGGTGGAGTGGTCATCTTGATATGTCACACCTGTCAGGTGGAGTGGTCATCTTGATATGTTACACCTGTCAGGTGGAGTGGTCATCTTGATGTTACACCTGTCAGGTGGAGTGGTCATCTGGATATGTCACACCTGTCAGGTGGAGTGGTCATCTGAATATGTCACACCTGTCAGGTGGAGTGGTCATCTGAATATGTCACACCTGTCAGGTGGAGTGGTCATCTTGATATGTTACACCTGTCAGGTGGAGTGGTCATCTTGATATGTTACACCTGTCAGGTGGAGTGGTCATCTTGATATGTTACACCTGTCAGGTGGAGTGGTCATCTTGATATGTTACACCTGTCAGGTGGAGTGGTCATCTTGATATGTCACACCTGTCAGGTGGAGTGGTCATCTGAATATGTCACACCTGTCAGGTGGAGTGGTCATCTGAATATGTCACACCTGTCAGGTGGAGTGGTCATCTTGATATGTTACACCTGTCAGGTGGAGTGGTCATCTTGATATGTTACACCTGTCAGGTGGAGAGGTCATCTTGATGTTACACCTGTCAGGTGGAGTGGTCATCTGGATATGTCACACCTGTCAGGTGGAGTGGTCATCTGAATATGTCACACCTGTCAGGTGGAGTGGTCATCTGAATATGTCACACCTGTCAGGTGGAGTGGTCATGAGAGAAATAAGCTTTTTGTGTTCATAGAAAAAGTCTGAGATCGTTTATTTCAACTCAATGGTATCAAACACAGAAGTGTTGCATTCTTATTTTTGTTCAGTATAGAATAGAATAGAATAGAATAGAATAGAATAGAATAGAATAGAACAGATGCTTTCTTCAGGTGTTCTCACACATGCCTAGTCCAGTTCCTCGTTTCAGACCAGACGCAAAAATGATTCATTGTTTTGTTTTCCAGCTTTTTCGGTTCGCTTTCACACCAGCCAAAAAGCAAGTGGACAAAATAGTGCTGCCAACCCTCCCAGATTGACCAGGAGACTCTGGTAATCTGATTGGAATGGATGGATGATAAATATAAATTCCCAGATAATTTTTTTGACGGCTGAAATTAAAGACAAATTCCTCATTATGTAATCTTGCATATTGTGGCAATAAAAGTTATTCTGATTCTGATAATAGTGTGTGCATTGGGCAATGTTGTAGCCTACTTCAAAACAAACATCTAGCGATTCAACTGAACCAAACGAGGCAGGTGTGAAAGTGCCCTTAAGAGGACAACATATTGCTCATGCAAAAGACAGAGGGTGAAAAATGGCTCAGCGTGTAAAAATGCATCCAAATCCTTCCTGTGTTCACAAACGTGTGTGTGCGTGCGTGTGTGTGTGTGTGTGTGTGTGCGTGCATGCGCGCGCGTGCGTGTGTGTGTGTGTGTGTGCGCATGTGCACATGTTTTTGTATATGTGTATGTGTGTGAGAGCTTTAGGCATACGTCAGCTCGGACAGGGATTGTCCTGTACACAACAATAATGAGAATAAATTCCCTCTTGTGCTGTGAATGACCTAATCCAGATTTGACTGTCATTATACCAACCGGCCTGCTCCATTCTGCTGTAAACACACAGGGAGATAATCCTAATCTCTGTAATGCTGCTGTAATATGAGAATAGTACTGCTGTCACCATGAAACCACTCAACTCCAATTACGCTACCTTTCCTTTCTTTTTCCTGGAATAACGTCAAAGGTAAGTGAGTTTCATTTGGGAATTTTTCCAAAAAATACAAATAAAACCCTACAGTAAGAATGATTCTCCTCAATCCTACAAATGAGACTTTTTGGAGATACTTAACAGTGGTGTGAGTATCAGATTAAATGTAGGTTACTAATCCCGCCCATTGAGCCTTTAATTAATTGCACAGTTAACTAATAAGGCTGAGGGATTAGCTGGTGGACAGGTGGGAGAGTTAACCCTCGCTGGACCGGAGGGAGACATACATTATTCTCAACAAAGACAGATTTATTTTATGAAAACAATAATCCAAATGAGTTGTGTGTATGTATGTATATATATATATATATATATATATATATATTTATGAAATCAGTGGAAGACATATGTTACACACTGTCACTATTATCTCCACAGTAATGTTAAAACCAGAAATTGACACACACACACACACACACACACACACACACACACACACACACACACACACACACACACACACACACACACACACACACACACACACACACACACACACACACACACACACACACACACACACACACACACACACACACACACACACACACACACACACACACACACACACACACACACACAGCACATCCCTCAGTGTTTACCTGTGTTTTATCTTCTGTCTATCCGGAGCGCTGGAGATGTGAAGACACCTGCTGAGCACCTCCAGGAGGCAAGGATGCAAATATTACAGACCTACAGAGAGAGAGGGGGAGGAGTGACTGATGTATCTCTCACCTCAGAGAGAGAGAGGGGCGAGAGAGGCAAATACAAAGAGAGAGAGGCGAGAGAGAGAGACTGGCAAGAGAGAGAGAGAGAGAGAGAGAGAGAGAGACTGGAGAGATAAAGCCAAAGGTACACATGTTCTGAGGTTGCATTTTTCCCCCTTTTTCTTTTTTGGTGAATTATGATATCTGAGGATAGATACAGTGAATGGAAAGAAATGGAAACGTTTGATCAAAAATGATGCCCAATTTGTAAGCTGCACTTGAAGCAGAGAATGCTTTTGTTGATTAGAAATGACACTATAAAAAGCGTAGAAAACACACTTTGTCAGATAAACAGATACATTTTTGTAGGATGCATTTTGTCAGATAACGAGATAAACAGTGACGTAGGCTGGGCACGATCGGCCTTACAAACGCATGGCATGACACAGTTGAAGAGTGGCTTTGGACGTCGTCAAATGTCTGTAAAATATTGTTTGTTCAATGTTTGGGACATTTCTAGCCTAAGCTAATTTGCAATGTTTGTCCCTATATGCTATAATGTAAATATTAAAAACAGATATACAATAACATATCCAGTGTAAACAGTAAACAACAAGGATGGAGCGCACACACAAAAGATAATTGACATAAAACGGCCAGTTTACCCACACTCAGATACCCACAGAACGACACACACAGCCCCCCACCCCCACCGCCACACAGGGGCGGACTGCCCATAGGGAGATTCTGGACATGTCCAGAATGGCCACTAGGGGGACGGGCTGCCAAATAAATAAATATATATATATATATATATATATATATATATATATATATATATATATATATATATATATATATATATATATATACCCAAAGCGGGCAACTCAGGTATGAGAAAATCATGGAATGCATATAGATATTGGCAGCATAGAATGGTAGACAGACAGTTCCTTATCAATCTAAATGTATACTCTGCTCACCGCCTGTATATAGACTCTTTCACACACAGATTGCCGTTTAGGAGTCCCGCAAAGCTCGCACCCTCGCCACAGAAATTGCACACTCCCGTGCTGCTGTGTGCTTTCAGGTGAAATCCCCTGCTCCCGGATTGAAAGGCGAGCGGAGGGATTTCCAGCTCCTCCTAGCCCAAATGAATATTTTCATAGGTTAGTGTAGCCTAGGCTACTGTATGATGAACGAACGAGCGCCCGCATATCAAACAGCTGCAGTCTGCTTAACGTTCGTCAGGGGGAATAGTATAGGCTATAAATGCACATGACTACTTAACGTTAGTAGTTTTTGTAAGGGAATGCACAGACCTGATTTCGAGAGGGAATAACCTCAGACCAACTCGCCACAGACAGCTATAGCCCTCTGAAGCTTATTATTATATCCGTTAATTGTACCTACTAATGTCAACATCGTTTGAGCATAAAGCCTAACCGCACGGAGCATTCCTCCTGGCGTCCCTGCAGTCATGATTGTATAGGCTACTTTTTATGCCTCCGCCGGCGATAGCCAGGCCGAAGGCATTATGGATCCGGGTTGTCCGTCCGTACGTCCGTCCGTCCGTACGTCCATCCGTCCGTCCGTCCGTACGATGTTTGTTAACGCGATATCTGAGGAACGCCTGGACGGAATTTCATCAAATTTGCCTCAAACATCGACTTAGACTCAAGGATGATCTGATTAGATTTTGGTGGTCAAAGGTCAAAGGTCAAGGTCACTGTGACCTCTCAAACGCCATTTTCAAGCTTGTTAACGCGATATCTCAGGAAAGCCTTGACGGAATTTAATCAAACTTGTCTCAAACATTGACTTGGACTCAAGGATGAACTGATTAGATTTTGGTGGTCAAAGGTCAAAGGTCAAGGTCACTGTGACCTCTCTTAATGCCATTTTACAGCTTGTTAACGCGATATCTCACGAATGCCTTGACGGAATTTCATCAAATTTGCCTCAAACATCGCCTTAGACTCAAGGATGATCTGATTAGATTTTGGTGGTCAAAGGTCAAAGGTCAAGGTGAGCTCTCGAACGCCATTTTCAAGCTTGTTAACGCGATATCTCAGGAATGCCTTGACGCAATTTAATCAAACTTGTCTCAAACATTGACTTGGACTCAAGGATGAACTGATTAGATTTTGGTGGTCAAAGGTCAAAGGTCAAGGTCACTGTGACCTCTCAAACGCCATTTTCCAGCTTGTTAACGCGATATCTCATGAATGCCTTGACGGAATTTCATCAACTTTGCCTCAAACATCGCCTTAGACTCAAGGATGATCTGATTAGATTTTGGTGGTCAAAGGTCAAGGTCACTGTGACCTCTCAAACGCCATTTTCCAGCTTGTTAACGCGATATCTCATGAATGCCTTGACGGAATTTCATCAAATTTGCCTCAAACATCGCCTTAGACTCAAGGATGATCTGATTAGATTTTGGTGGTCAAAGGTCAAAGGTCAAGGTGAGCTCTCGAACGCCATTTTCAAGTTTGTTAACGCGATATCTCAGGAATGCCTTGACGCAATTCAATCAAACTTGTCTCAAACATCGACTTGGACTCAAGGATGAACTGATTACATTTTGTTGGTCAAAGTTCAAGGTCACTGTGACCTCTCACACACCCAATTTCCAAGCTCTGTAACGCAACATCACAGGAGCGCCTTGACGGAATTTCTTCCAATTTGCCTCAAATGGCGATTTGGACTCAAGAATGAACTAATGGCGGAGGCATAAGTCCGCGTTGCGGTCGTTCTAGTTTTACTTTCACTCCTGCACTTTCTTGATACATGAGGTGATTTCCCCTGTAATCTTTTTATGAATGAGCTGACCATTCGCACCTTTTCCGGCTCGCTGCAACAACGCTTTCAAATGGAGGCGGGTTGCCAGGTAACCCGGCGCTGTTACTACCTACCGTCGCGGGACAAAAGGCGTAAAACTATTGACCACCAAAGCGCGTTCACGACTTTCACATCGGAGGCGCGAATCCTATTTTCCGTGCATTTTTCGGCTTTCAAGGCCGGTGTGAAAGAGCCTTTTGTTTCTCAAATTTGAGATGAGTGTCTAACCTCAGGCCAAGATATTTGACCTCAGATACCTGGGCATTGATTGACCATTGATTTTTAAGTTGAGCTTATTTGTTCCACCTCGTTTTCCGGAAAATGGCGTCTCTCCAATATAAGTTTAGACAGAAACAGAGAGAGAGGGAGAAAGCAGAAAAAGAAAGGGGATATGAGAGCAAGACAGAAAGGGAGGAGGAGACATGTAGAAGAGGAGAACTTGGATAGTGAGAGCAAAACAGAGTTGGAGTGAGTGGGAGGGTGAGCGACATAGGCAGAGACAAACAGACAGACAGACAGACAGACAGACAGACAGAGAGCGAGGAGTTGTGGATCAAAAGTGAGGCTCAGCGGGGGGTCGATCAGCAGCACCAGGTAATGGCCCAGATAACTATGATGCTTCTGATCCTTCTGATCCAGGCAGCTACAATTAAAAATAATGTTGTTTCTGCATATTTTTCACATTACTTAAAAAATATGCAGAGTAAATGGCAGGAGATATAAAAAGGATTTCTGATGTATGATTTTGAATCTTCCATCATTAAAAACCATTTTTCATTTGAGACCAGAATCACCCTGGGCAGTGACATTCTATGGTAAAACTGGCTGAAATGGCATGGCAGCCATTTTGAAATGTATGTGGAATAAATCTGGCTTCTCTGTGGTCATAAATGTATGCTTTGATAGCAAGAGCATTTATATTGGACAAAATTCTGCAGAAAGTGTCCCCCAAAATAGTATTTCCCTGGTGGAAATGGCGGCCATATTGGAACAATCTTCATTTTCCCATGGCTAATAGGTTTTATCCAAAGAACAATCCCAAATGAGTATTTGTGCCAATTATGGTGCTTCTTTCCACTTTTGAACGATTTTACATTAAAAGTGCATTTAATCTGCTCCACTAATCCCACACACCCCCCACCCCCGGCAACTTTTTTTTTTTTTTACTGGAAACCAACATTTTCAAATTAGCTGATATTTTCAACCGATATTTAACCGATAAATTAACCGATATTTTCAAATTAACCAATGTTTTCAAATTTACATTGGAAAATGTGGGTTTAATTTCAAACGTTGATATGCAATGTCATTTTGGATCACAAACATTGAATGTCACGTCGCCGTGGTTTACACAAATGTAAGCTGCCAACATTTGATGCTGGCTTGAAGCATTACAGCAGCTCTCTCTCTCTCTCTCTCTCTCTCTCTCTCTCTCTCTCTCTCTCTCTCTCTCTCTCATGTTGGCTGAGCTCTGTACTAGTTAGTGGCCCCAAACAGTTGCACAGTACATCTGTGGTTTGATCTCCTGCTAGTGATACGATGGCACAGCATGAGCCTGCTGCCTACTGTACGCAAACCATAGATAGGCCTATTATAGAAGACTACTCACTCTGTGCTGGGTGCAGAGGATATCATTAACGAACCACTAGTTTGACTAGAGAAACATAAGTCAATTCAGGTGACAGCAGCAAAAACAAAAAGGCAAAAACTAGCAAAAAGAAAATACTAAGAAAACCTAACGATAAATCACCACATAAATGGTTCCTATACATTTAACTTGATTCATGCTAATATAACTTCTTCTTTCAAGAAATCAGCATAAAACAATGAAGACAATCTGGAACAAATAAACTTTCTCCAACACAAATGTCCTGAAACAAGTTACATTCTCCTGAAAAGTAGTCACATTTGTTGAAAGCGATAAAAATATCTGCAATCGCAGTGAGATGATTTCGGTAAAACAATACTAAAATAAGCTTGATAAGTCTGGAGACAAGAGTAGTGTGTGGACTGTACTTTTTAACCTGCTAAACACAGGCTCACAATTGTTTTTAAATGCCAACAGCAGGAATTGGACTGGACATTTTCACCTGTTGAAATGTTGAAAAGGAGCTAGCGTGTCAGTATATCAGCTGAAACAGGTTTAGTTGATGTTAGCGTTAAAGTCAGGCAATCCTCTCACTGCGCAGAAGGAAGCGTACATCTAACGTTAGCTTAGCTGTGCATTAGGTTTCGTTCTGCGTGGTGAGACGGTTTGGGGGTGTAGTTCGGCAAAAAGAAAATAGGTCCTACATCATGAAACTGCCCACAACAAGGTCTGTGGATTAGCTTGAGTCTCTGGATCATGATTTCTGAAAAGAGACATTGCTGTTGAGGTTTTTCAAATGTAGGCTATTTGAGCACCATGGTGCCATCCAGTTCCATTGTACTGGAGAGAAGTCAAACATCTCTACGGCCGTCGGCCGATATCTCCAAAACTCAGCAACTCACACCAGAATGATCTAGTTCAGGGGTTTTCAGAGTGGGAGGCGGGCCTCCCCAGGGGGGCTCCAAACACTTTCAGGGGAGGCTAATGGCAGTGAAAACATATTACATTAGCTATAGGCTACATACAGTAGGTTGTCAAAAGGAGGTCACTATAGAATAGCCTAAATGCGTGTGATTTAGATACCGTCGTTTTGGGGAATTTTACGGTTTTTCCCAGAATCAGAAACAAATACATGCCTTCAGACAGACCTTCTTTAATGTTGGTGTAGTGTTGAGTACAGTATGTCAACAGCAATACCAGACTATCTTGGCTCAATTGTTAAGTGGCAATGAGATCAAATAACATAATCATGATGGGGGAGGGGGGCTTTGTCCAAGCATCAGCATCTGAGAGGAGGCCCACAGTCCCAGACTTTGAAAGCCCCTGATGTAGATGGATAAAGCTGGCCAGACGTCACCATCGGGGACAGTCCCCGTTTTTGGTAACCTGTCTCCAGCTGGAGCTGTCCCCGGAAATGTCCCTGCATTTCTACCCTGTGATGACTGTCTTTAAGAGGCTCTAGCGGGCTCATTTTGAAAGCTGTAGTGAAGATACTTACATCACATGAAACTAGAATGAGCCAACAAGTGAGCAGTTGACATCATGTCTGTCCAGACTTTGACATTTGAGCCAAATGTGAAGAAATTCAGTCAAGGTGTTATGGCGTTGCCAAGCTTTAAAATGGCAGTTGTGAGGTCACAGTGACGTTGACCTTTGTCCACCAAAATGTAATCAGTTCATCCTTGAGTCCAAGTGGACGTTTGAGGCAAATTAGATTAAATTCCGTCATGGTGTTCCTGAGATATCACGTTAACGAGCATGAAACGAGTGGTCGTGATGTCACAGTGACCTTGAATTTTGACCACCAAAATCTAATCAGTTCATCCTTGAGTCCAAGTCGACGCTTGAGGCAAATTTGATGAAATTCCGTCAAGGCGTTCCTCAGATATCGCGTTAATGAACATCGGATGGACGTACGTACGTATGGACGTACGTACGTATGTACGTACTAGAGATGCGCGGGCTGCAGGTATAACCGTGCTGACCGCGGATATAAAATATCATAAAAATAAACATTCTGATTAATAGCGGATGGGTTGCGGGTGGGTGAAATGATGTATCATTAATGAGGAACATTAATATTAATTACGTTATCTAGTCTATGAACGTATTTTAAACTTCATTTTTCATAAGGCACATGTTAGCCGCCTATTGTTAGATAGCAAGGAGCCCCAAAGGGGCAGTAGTAAACAAATAGCCACGCGTCAACATCGATGATGGGATATCCTCTTTTCTTACTCCTAATATGGTCAATGATGTCACCAGACCGTCAGACAGGAGTCTCCACTGAAGACACTTTGGAAGAGAAGACGCGCTCGTATTATTTTCCCATACAGGTCAATCCAGTCTTGATCTAAACTTAAAGCTCTAGCGTTAGCCTAGTATAGACCAGAACTGCACATCCAAAGCGTCAAGGCCGCGCCCCTTTTTGGGGGATAACACAAGCCACTCGCGTTGACTTCAATGTAAAATAGCAGTACCCAAAACATCTATAGAAAAATAACAGAATTCATTTCCTTTATAAATGACCCAAAGACACCATGACATGACAATATATTTCAACTCGGCCGGCCATAGAATGCGCAAGATACATCGACACGAGGTACTTGCCTTATATGAACGCTGTATCCAGTTTCCACCAGGTTACATGCATCGTCCACATTGACGGTGTCACGCCGTCGCCTACCCTATCGCAGACCTTTTTTTTTTTTTTTTTTTTTTTTATTGTTAGTGAAACTATAACAACACAGCAACTCTTCGGCATATCTCTATCAAATTAAACCGTTTTAAATAGTTTGTTTGAAGTGGTTTCGGCTTCTTGTACCGTCGTTTACTATGGTGGGTTTCCCCTAAAAAGGGGCGCGGCCTTGGAGCTGGGCGCTTGAAGACGCGATGCAGTTCTGGTCTATGCTACATGGGCAAGTGCTGGACTGGATTATAATACAGCATGGACGTTTTTGGAGTCGACTGCAGCGATCACACCGACCGCAGCAAAAACAGTAAGTTCATCTACCCAAATTGTTCATTTATAGCGTTGTGAAATGTCGGGTGCACGGCGGGCGCAGATCTATAAATAGTCTGAAATAATTTGCGCGGATTTATGGCGGGCGGATGTTTCATGCATACATGCGGATTAGGTTGGCATAAAAGCTCATCCGCGCATCTCTAGTACGTACGTACGGACAACCCGAATCCATTATGCCTCTGGCCGGCGGAGGCATAACTAGAAGTCCTAAGGCATCCATTCGTCCCCACCATGTGATGCTGGCTTGACCTCTCATATAATCACAGTCTCAGGAAACTTTACAACTGCAAATTAGAGAACTACAGTAACGTGTGTTTACAGTATTATTACTGTATTTTCATTTACAGCATTAAGTATTTTCATTTACAGTATAACTGTCATTTTATTTACAGTATTGATACCAGTATTAATCCTTTGCCATTTACAGTAATATATTGTATTCCTCATCTATTTCTTAATGCATCACTGTGTGTGTGTGTGTGTGTGTGTGTGTGTGTGTGTTTTACAGTACATTACTGTAAATATTACAGTAATATACTGTTCAAATGGCAAAAAATGTGTTACACAAAAAATACTATTACTACGGAAATCTCCAAATGTGAAAAGGTTTTGATACCAAATAACAGCATGAATTTACAGTACAACAGTTACCATGGTCAAAAGCGGAAAACCGGAAATGTCCCACCGTTTTTCTTTCATAGATAAGATTGTATATCATTTACATTTCATAGATAATAATGGATAATGGAATAATGTATATTTAAGTGCCACTAAAACTACAAACTAAACTCAAAACCTCCTGGACCAAAACCAATGCAAGTTCCGTGGCCTATTTTGGGGGGTAAATGTGGGGCAAAGAAGAGGGAGGCGTGCGGGGGTTTGCGGAGGTTGTTTGGGGTCCTTCTTTGCAGAATTGTCTATCAATAGGTGCAGCCAGTGTCAGTAGTCCTTCCCGTCAAAGCCAGGCCTGACAAAGGGGCAGCAAGGTGAAACTAATGCCATGGATGTTTGATTCATCAGGGCTTCATTGTTGGCCGCCGCGGCTGATTGTGAACATGCAGTCAAGCAAAAGGGCTGCGGAGCAATCAGTCGGATTTATGGTGCCGAGAGAGAGGAAGAGAGAGAGAGAGAGGGAGGAGGGGGGGGGGGGGGGGGTGGAGAGAGAGAAAGAGAGAGAGAGAGATAGAGAGAGAGAGTGGGGGGAGAGTGCGAGAGAGAGAGAGAGTGGGGGGAGAGCGGGAGAGAGAGAGAGAGAGAGAGAGAGAGAGTGGGGGGAGAGCGGGAGAGAGAGAGAGAGAGCGAGAGAGTGGGGGGAGAGCGGGAGAGAGAGAGACAGGCAGGGATGCACAAAGGGTTGGGAGGGTTGTGTTAAAAATGTATTCTGAGACAATAACTTGTTCAATTTTAGTCACCTAATCCAAGTATCAGTATGTAACTTGATTACTTTTCGTTACGTTTGGATTACTTCAATAATAAGAGAAAAGAAATATCAATATGACTTAGCATTTTCTGTAAGCCAATATAACAATGTACCCTTAGAAACGTGGTGTTGTGAGACAGCTGTATGTGCAGGTAGCAGAGCCACCAATTCCGTGTGTGCTCGAGAGTACGGGCATCCATGGGAAATGGTGAACTTAGGTTCCATGCTAACCACACAGCTAACATTATTAGCTAGCTATACAGTACCTTAGCTAGGAAACACTGGCTAGCTAATTTATTCTGTAAAATAGCTGTTAAATTCCACATATTGCTATAATCAGAATATAAGAATTGAGAGAGAATCAGAGAATATAAACAATATAAACATACAGTATATTAATATAACATATTGCTTAATTACACGTCAAATCATCTGGTAAAAAAATGTCAACAAATACTTTTTTTAAATAAAGGCCGCCATGTTTGATGTCAAGATGGACAAGGCGGAGCTCTGAAATGATACCCACATTTCTGACCTGCAATTCAGAGTTGCACAACCGTTCAATTCATTACCTCTGCCAAGGAGGTTATGTGTTTGGTGGCGTTTGTCTGTTTGTTTGTCTGTTTGTTAGCAGGATTACGGAAAAACTACTGGGCCGATTTCCATGACACTTGGTGGAAAGGTGTGGCATGGGCCAAGTTAGACATCTTGATGTAGATCCGATCCAAATCAGGTCAAGGGAGGGGGCGGGGCTAGGGGATGTGGGTGGTTGGATGTTGTGTGGTCAGGAAAGGGGGCGTGGCTAGGGCAAAGGGACGTAGCTATGGAAAGGAAGAACATAGACAGTCTGGTTTTTAGGGGTGGGTAGTAGGAGGCGTGGCTAGGTGTATCTGAGTGGTGGGAGGGGGGGTGGTCAGAAAAGGGGCAGGGCTAGGCATATGGATGTCATAGATTTTCTCTGAGTATTGGCCTTGGCGGAGTTCTGCACTCTCTGAATGCAATTTTTTATTTTTTTATTTTTTACAAATCAGAGCTCATGCATGTCTCAGCTTTCTTTTCCTCTCTCCTTGGTTGTCTCTCTTTCTCTCTCTCTCCCTTCCCTCTCGCCCCGCACTCCCTCAATTCCTCAGCCCTGATTGGTGGTCACAGAGACAGATGCAGCTAAGCCTCTGTGCTCTTAAGGCTTAATGTGGAAGTTTCATACGCGGCGAGGTGAGGGAGGGAGGCGGCTGCAGTTTGAACTGATTAGGATAATTCCTGCTTTTAATACAGCTGTCCCTCCAGCTTAAGGTAAACCAAATGTTGCCATCGCAGATTAGTGTACCTTGCCTGGTTATTAGCGACACCACCGCCCCGCCCCGCCCCTCCACACACACGCACATGTGCACACACACACACACACACACACACACACACACACACACACACACACACACACACACACACACACACACACACACACACACACACACACTCTACACACACGTCAGAAATGTCCTAAAGCGGCTCACGCTGGCATTAATTTGAGAGAGCGAGAGAGAGAGACAAAATAAAGAGCTGCAACTTGATCTTCTGCACCTGTTGGGAAATGTGTGTGTGAAGAAAACGGAGAGAAAGATAGAGAGAGAGAGAGAGAGAGAGAGAGAGAGTGTGTGTGTGTGTGTGTTCTTGCATTGCAACACGTAAAGTCTCATGACGAGAGAAACATGAAAGCAGAGGGAAATCCTCCAAAGTGATGATATTAAGGCAGTCCTCACTTCTTTAAAGGCAAATTTAGGGTTTAGGTTTAAGATTAGTTAAGGGTTAAACACCACCGATTTTCCAGCGATGTAATTTGTGCATGAATGACATCACTGTCCACAACTCTCAATAACTGTCCAACTAAATGAATGCCTGCAAAACTGTTTACAATTTTCGGATATAGACTACTACTGATTTTGTAATGATACAAAGATGATTGAAAATCGGCGGAGTGTAAACAATACTGCATTCCATCCTTTTTGTTCACAGATCACAGAGAGAAAAGAATGAACCTTGTGAGGCAGCTGGATTCACATGAGATCACATGACCAATCCATGTCACCACGCTTCAATCTATTGGTTTGAATCTGAACCACCAGTGGTTCAGACCAATCAGTGTGCTATGAGGCAGCTACGGGCGGGCTTTAGGTATGACCGCAGCGAGAGCCAGCCTGTGATAGATGTGATGGACAGATGGTTCATCCAATCACCTGCCAGGTATTTTTTGGAAGTGCCTGCCCTTTGAAACGGTTTCCCCCGACGACTCGTTCCAGGATGCTTATGTGAAAACAAACCATCTGGCAGTGTCAGGTCACCACAGATCAAATCACGTGTTCTTTGTTTGACAGTAGTGCGACGTGTGATTGGCCCACTAGCGCAGCAGCTACAACCCTGTGGTGGTGAAGTTGAGCACGGTGTATGTGACTGAGTTGATTGAATGAATTAGAAAATGAATGAATGAATGAATGAAGTAGAAAACGTATGGAATGAAGTACTCTATTGGTATGGGTATCACTTTAAGGGTACTTGTATTGGTTTGCGGTGATCTCTATATGCGTGCCTCTAGCGGCAACAAACGGTATGTTCTAACCATTTGAAAACGTTGGTGATCTACATCTTTGGGTTGTCGATTCAAGTTACTATGCCACAATCGTCTTGAGACTGGTTTGAAACACACAAGGACACAACAAGATAAAAAACAAATGATTCAAAAATGAATTCAAATGATGGATGAAAATGGAAAGTATGAAGGAACGCAAGTATTCAGCTATCAAATGAAAACAAAACATGAGGACTGTGTGAAGCGGTGCAGATGCTTGTATGTGTGTGCCTGCGTGTGTGTGTGTGTGTGTGTGTGTGTGTGTGTGTGTGTTCTGTGTGTGTGAGTGTGTGCGTGTGTGGGTGTGTGTGCGTTTATGTGGTGTGCATGTGTGTGTGTGAGTGTGAGTGCATGTGTGCGTGCGTACCTGTGCACCTGTTGTGGTGTGTCAGTCGACAGGTTCTCACCCGATCCTGCCATGGGAGTGGAGCAGATTAAAAGCACTTTTAATGTCAAATCATTCACATCTGGAAATAAGTACCAACAGTGGCACACATACTCCATTGTTCTTTTGATGAAACCTATTAGCCACGCAATATAAATAAATGAAAACAAGATGTTTCCAATATGGCTGCTGCTTTGAGCCTGGAAATACTATTTTTGGGGCAACTTTGTGTAGAATTGCCCAATATGAATGATCTTGCTATTTATGACCACATACAAGCCAGATTTATTACACGTAAACTAAGCATCTCGCCCGCTACGTATCAGTTAATGGACTGTGTTTTACTAATATGACATTTTCCGAACGGTGAAGCCGTTTCTAGAACTGACTTTGGTGGGTTAGGGTTTGGGTGTCCATCGGGCCGTCTGTGGGGCATAAGATCAGTGAGTATGACATCATCAGTCGGGGCGTTTCCATGATCAGTTGATGGATTTTCCTGAACATTTTTATTTTATTTCAGTACAATCATGAAATAAGCTTGATATGTCTCAAAACGTGTAAAAATCACTGGACAGCTTGTTGTTTTTTGCATTGTGAGAGAAAAAAAACAAATCCATGCAACTAGACGTCGAGAAGTATAATCGTATACAGTAGTAATGAGTGGAAGAAACAAACAGAAGTTAGAAAAAAGATCATAAACCTGTCTTCATTTATAACTCTAGTATTGAAAGACGGGATCACATCGTCATGATTTGACGACGGTGATTTGTGCGTCCATCAGTCTAGCTGTGCCAGGCAGCACGGGTTAAAGTCAGTTCTAACTATTACTGTGGCCGTTAGGGGGAACTGCAGGCAGCATGTGCACCATACTTGCACGGGCGCCGCAGCAGCTGCCTAGCTAAAAACAATCCAGAGGTGTTGGTTGATTTGTAATGTTAGCTAATAAAAGTCACTTGAAAACAGCAACCTGGACAATTTATCGGCCAGATCAGCCTCGAGACGGCCAGGAAGAATTCTGGACGGATTAGCGGAGGTCATTCTGGAATGTTTGGTGGTGTTTTGGCTTGCATTGGCTGCGGAGAAGTCATTAGCAAGAGCTAGGAAATAGCCTGCTCCCCGTACAGTCTAATGCCCAGGCATTATACCATTCCCCCCGACGTCAGTCACATTGCTGCTGTTTGGCTAGACGGGCTTCACTAGATAAATCTTTTTTCTTTTTCTGTGTGGACTTTTTACTGGACTCTGTGTTGTTTGTTGATTGTTGACATTCATTGACTGCATCAGCTAGCGTAATGTAACGTTAGCATGTGTTTTTAGCCTTCTTCGTTGGCTGAAGGGGCGCTGAGAGGCGAGAGGCAGGCTCGTGAAAGCGCAGAACGTCACATCCGCCATTTCTGCCCACAAAACTATACCCGTGAGGAGCAGAATCAGACATGCATCACTTTCGAATGGGTGAGACACGGCTGTGCTAATCTTTTAAGTTACGTAACGGAGCATTCACTCATTGGTAGTAAAAAAAGACTTTGTGAACATTTAGTTCCCCCCCAAACTTACGGATTGGACCTTTAAGTTTCACAGTAATTTGGCCCACGCTGCTTAGCACGACTCTCAAATTGAAGCTAATCGCTCCTCGTGTCTCTATGTTTAACACTTTCTCTCTGTGCAGGTTAATGGTATCTCTGCTGAAAGGTCCGGCGCTCGATGGCCAAAGTGCTCTAGACGATCACGTCGAGCTCCAAGTGCGTTTAACCTGCCTGACCCTAACCATGCACCCCTCCTGACCCTAACCCTGCACCCCTCCTGACCCTATACTAACCCTGCACCCCTCCTGACCCTAACCCTGCACCCCTCCTGATCCTATACTAACCCTGCACCCCTCCTGACCCTAACCCTGCACCCTCCTGACACTAACCCTGCACCCCTCCTGACCCTAACCCTGCACCCTTCCCCGCTCAACTGTAGCCAGATTCAAGTCCCATTTACTTATCACACGCAGAAACAAGACATGATAAAACAAAGGATACAGAAGATAGCAAACTGCAAGGAATGTGTGTGTGTGTGTGTGTGTGTGTGTGTGTGTGTGTGTGTGTGTGTGTGTGTGTGTGTGTGTGTGTGTGTGTGTGTGTGTGTGTGTGTGTGTGTGTGTGTAAGTAGGGAAGAAGCTGTGAGACTGCGGCGACAAAAGGCATCTAAAAAAGTTTGGCTGGGTGCGTCGGTACAAAAGTACTTACAATAGAGGTCAAAGGGAATACCCGCACACCAGATATAACTAAGTGTGTGTACACAGCACTGAGCCTTTCTGCCTTTATTTATGCACAGGGAATGTACCAGCACAAGCACAGTCTTCTGCTTTTTGGGGGGAGTTCAGTGCCTTGCTCAAGTGCAAACAAAAGTATTTCTCCTTCACTTTCCTCACGCAGGTTCTGCCGGGGCTTCAAACTACGGTCAAAAGTAAGACACACACATCTCAACCTTGCGAGTTACAAAGGAATCTAGCACGGCTGAATTTGTTCCAATCCACAGAACTTTATTTTAAATTATATAAGATCTGAAGCTTTCCAAAGACACCAAACATGTCCAAACTCAATTCCAGGGTAAATGTGGAGGGAAATTACGCACAAACGGCTACATTTTGTGTTGGCTCAGCAGTTCATTTCAAGTTCGACTCCATAAAGGTTGGATTTTTATTTTTTTACGAAAACAACTAAACATTAAAACATAAATAGGCTACAGCAAAATTCTTCCTGGATATGTAATCTTGATAGACAGTACAGAAGATGAGCATTAACTGTAATTTGACAGCGATATTCTCCTTTCAGTGATTTCTAGTCGATGGAACGGCGCTGACCGAAATGCCAAAACCGCGGAATTATGAGGTCTCAATTTTCTTCCAAAACCTCACCGAGTACAAACAAGCGCACGGACAATGAAGCGGCCCCGCGTGGATCCTTCGCTACATCATCGAACCGTGTGTGTGTGTGCATGTGCGTGCGTGCGTATGCGAGTGTGTATGAGTGTGTGTGAGTGCGTGCGTGCATGCATGCGTGTGTGTGCCTGACAGCCTCGACAGTTGGGATGGGCGGCTGCCAAGCGGCCGCTAAATATACACTGGGGCCGGACTTTGGCAGTTCCTCCGCAGTGTTGTCAAAGGCTGGCTCCAGGTTTTCTGATAAAAGGGGGGTTCTTCTCCTCGCTGAAGTCAAGTGACAGTTGTGACAGGGGAGAGGTCGTGGGCTTGGGGACCACTGTGTGTGTGTGTGTGTGTGTGTGTGTGTGTGTGTGTGTGTGTGTGTGTGTGTAGGTGTGTGTGTGTGTGTGACCTGGCGGAGGGTGATAGGCACTTGGCAGAGGGGGAGCGGGGCAGGAGTTGTCACTGAGGTCCCCACACATCCAGCCAAAAGGACTTTGGTTGTCCGGTTCTTTCCTGTCTGGGATTTGGGCGTGTGGGTTGTGGTGTGCATGCGTGTATGTACGCACTGCAAAAAATATCCTTCTTAGCATTCATTCAGCATTCAGCATTAAAATCGTATTGGATGAAAAAATCCATTGAAATTAGGGAAAATAGTTTCCAACACAAATGTACTTATTCAAGATGAGTCTGAAGGTCCTTGCACATAGAGTCCGTTTTTTCGTCCGAAATTGACGCACGAAAAAAATAAAAATACGACCTCATTTGTGTCAATCATCATTGACACACCGAGTCCGACAATTACGTCCGTCATTTAAGTTTTCGGACGAGGTTCGATTTTCTGCGTTTTTCCGCATCCATGAAATCGTTTTGACAGGTGTTTGACCACTCAGAGCTGCCGTAGTGTTGCTATTCACAATGAAAAATGGCGTCTGAGAAGTTAATTCAGTTCGTCTCCCAGCACAAAGCATTTTATGACAAAGCAGGAATACAGAGTTTCGGAATTAAAAGACAGAATGTGCCGGGTGATTGCAGACCAGCTTGGAACGCGGTGTGTGCGTGTGTGTGTGTGTGTGTGTGTGTGTGTGTGTGTGTGTATGGGGAAGGGGGGGGGGGGGGGGGGAGAGAGCCACACAGACACACTGCCAGTTGTGGATCAATAGGATTGCGGTAGTTTTCTTTTCGTTGCGAATCTTCGCAACGAATATTGGATAATTAACGCATCGGACTCAGTGTGCAAGGTATCTGTGCGTGACGTGTTTTTTTCGGATGACGGATTAAAAAAACGCAGCAAACAATTCGGACTCTGTGTGCAAGAACCTTGAGCCTGGTTCAAATCATTCTGATAGTGTGATGTCACATTCTGATAGTGTGATGTCACATTATGTTTCGCTCTATGTGCCGACAGCCATTTCAGTGGCTCTTTCCCACAGAGAAACTGTGCTAGAGCACGCTGTTGTTGTTGTTTACTTGTCACTACTTGATCTGAGTCGCGCTTTACGACATGTTAGCTGATAGTATTAGTATCCAGTTGTGGAATTATATTCATAACCACTAGTTTTGGTCAACATATGATTGGAAATGACGTCGTATCCAGTCATGGAATTGTATCTATCACCAGATTCACCACTTTATTGTTACTTTATCTCCACTTTGGGTTGTTTGCTAATAGGGCTGAAACTAGGGTTGTGCGATATACCCGAAATACCCATCGTGATTGTTTCACAGTCAAACATCGTGATTGACGATGGCATCGTCATTTATGCCATCCGCTGCTGCAATGCACTTTAAAAGCAGGACAGCTGAGCTCTTCATGAGACCGACAGGCAGGCTACTACTGCACAGAGCCAGGCGACTCAAGCAGTAGCAGCAGCCGCAGCTACTGCTGTAACAGCTAGCAGTAGCTGCCGCTGCTGCTGCTGTATTTCTCTCTCCAGTCTCTTCAACTCTCTCATTGATTAGGTTCAAAAGCCCACGCGAATCTGTAATGTTATATCCGCCAGTACTTCTGTCAGTTTTCTGCCAGCTAGTTAAATTCAACACACACACACACACACACACACACACACACACACACACACACACACACACACACACACACACACACACACACACACACACACACACACACACAGTATCATTTTAGGCCTAATAATAAGTATAAATAATTATTATTTGATTCCTTTTTCAGTAAATCACAGCGTCGTATGGATGGCTCCACCATTTTAAACTGAGCAGAAGCAGCTGAGTTCACAGACAGTATTCTGAACAGACATGCTCCCACTGTCCATGGTGGAGGATGAAGGCTTCCAGAAAATGATTTCCAGTTTCAATCCCAGGTACATGCTTCCATCAAGAACCTACTTCATGAACATGACGGAGGAAAAGTATGAAGACATCCAATTCAAGTTGAAAAACAAGCTGAAGAAGACTGACAGTATGGCACTCAATATTGACGTTTGGATAAGCGTGGCTACAGAGGTGTATCTGGGGGAGACGTGTGACTTACTTGGGGAGGAACATAAATTGAGTCCCACAGCCTGACAACCATGCCACCTGATTATTGTATACAGTTGTATGCACTTTAAGAAATAAAATTCATGATTTTTCTAAAAAGAAAACCAATGTAGTTGTTCATTTTAAGAGATATGTCTTATTTCCCCTTTTATAATTACTGTTGCTCTTTAATAACGCAAAAGTAGTTCTTATCCGATTACTCCATTACTAAAATAATCGATAGCTGCAGCCCTATTTGCTAATGGGTTTGTTTGGTACATCAGTTAGCTAGCCAACTCGCTAACATTAGCGATTAATATAAAATGGCCAATGGCAACATAGAAGCTTTAGCTGGCTATGCGTCTGTAACACCGGCATGGCATTCAAGTGTGAAACCATAACATCTTTCTTTCCAATTGAAGATACACTTTAATCTGTGGTAGTGAGCTAATGGCTAATAGCTAAAGCTCTATGCCTTAAACCACAACTCACATCTACAGCTCAGGCAGCTACAGTGCTCATACGACTCAGATCACTTAGTGACAGTTATGTTGTCCTCACTACAGTGTAGGAACTGTAGCTATCCAACTAGCTAAACTCTTGCTGGTAAAATGATGACTAAAGTCGTAGTAAGCTTTAGTTGCTGTTTACTGTGCTCTTTACACCATATTACACAGTCAGAGTGAAAACTGTAACAGAAAAAACACAAAGAATCACCATTTTCTCGTTGGCAACATGAGATTTTCCCCTTGTAAATGCATGTAAATAAATCGTTTTTTAAACAAACAATCAAAAGCTGTTTAATGTAAATAAAAATTTTAACATTAACATATAAGTGTAAACTATGAAATTATTTACTTACGACATTGCTGTGGCGTTTACAATGTGGATTGCAGTGGATTCTGAAAGGTATGTTGACAGATTCAGCGGGCTTTCTCAGATAAGTAACAGGAAGTGAACAGGAAGTGGAAAACCAGGAATTTTAACCAAAAACCCTTTCAAAATAAAAGCACATTCAAATGTATGCCTAAAATACAACACAACAGTTGTTATCGTATTTCTGCAATAACTTAGGGCTGTGTTTACTCTAGCGTTAACGTTAGCGCTCGCTGCTTCGGGAGATGCCATTACTGTTTTGCCAGCAGAGGCCCTGAGTGGCCCGGTTACATTGTCATTTCAGGACATCGCTGTGGACGGCTGGAAGTCCAGACTGATAGCAGAGTGAAACGGAATGTGAGGTCAGGTGATGAGGAGCTACAGTTTTCTTGAAACAAGTGTAATGAGGGGAGTTTGGCTCCTTTGTTTAAATACACTGGGATATATTTGTAGAAAGTGTGAAATATGTGAAACATGTTTAAATATAGCCTACTGGAATCTATTTGTAGAAAGTGTGAAATATCTGAAACCCCATGTTTAAATACACTGGAATATATTTGTAGAAAGTGTGAAATATGTGAAACCCCATGTTTAAATACACTGGAATATATTTGTAGAAAGTGTGAAATATGTTAAACCCCATGTTTAAATACACTGGAATATATTTGTAGAAAGTGTGAAATATCTGAAACCCCATGTTTAAATACACTGGAATATATTTGTAGAAAGTGTGAAATATGTTAAACCCCATGTTTAAATACACTGGGATATATTTGTAGAAAGTGTGAAATATGTTAAACCCCATGTTTAAATACACTGGGATATATTTGTAGAAAGTGTGAAATATGTGAAACCCCATGTTTAAATACACTGGGATATATTTGTAGAAAGTGTGAAATATCTGAAACCCCATGTTTAAATACACTGGGATATATTTGTAGAAAGTGTGAAATATCTGAAACCCCATGTTTAAATACACTGGAATATATTTGTAGAAAGTGTGAAATATCTGAAACCCCATGTTTAAATACACTGGAATATATTTGTAGAAAGTGTGAAATATGTTAAACCCCATGTTTAAATACACTGGGATATATTTGTAGAAAGTGTGAAATATCTGAAACCCCATGTTTAAATACACTGGAATATATTTGTAGAAAGTGTGAAATATGTTAAACCCCATGTTTAAATACACTGGGATATATTTGTAGAAAGTGTGAAATATCTGAAACCCCATGTTTAAATACACTGGAATATATTTGTAGAAAGTGTGAAATATGTTAAACCCCATGTTTAAATACACTGGAATATATTTGTAGAAAGTGTGAAATATCTGAAACCCCATGTTTAAATACACTGGAATATATTTGTAGAAAGTGTGAAATATGTTAAACCCCATGTTTAAATACACTGGAATATATTTGTAGAAAGTGTGAAATATCTGAAACCCCATGTTTAAATACACTGGAATATATTTGTAGAAAGTGTGAAATATGTTAAACCCCATGTTTAAATACACTGGGATATATTTGTAGAAAGTGTGAAATATCTGAAACCCCATGTTTAAATACACTGGAATATATTTGTAGAAAGTGTGAAATATGTTAAACCCCATGTTTAAATACACTGGGATATATTTGTAGAAAGTGTGAAATATCTGAAACCCCATGTTTAAATACACTGGAATATATTTGTAGAAAGTGTGAAATATGTTAAACCCCATGTTTAAATACACTGGGATATATTTGTAGAAAGTGTGAAATATCTGAAACCCCATGTTTAAATACACTGGAATATATTTGTAGAAAGTGTGAAATATGTTAAACCCCATGTTTAAATACACTGGAATATATTTGTAGAAAGTGTGAAATATCTGAAACCCCATGTTTAAATACACTGGAATATATTTGTAGAAAGTGTGAAATATGTTAAACCCCATGTTTAAATACACTGGAATATATTTGTAGAAAGTGTGAAATATCTGAAACCCCATGTTTAAATACACTGGAATATATTTGTAGAAAGTGTGAAATATGTTAAACCCCATGTTTAAATACACTGGGATATATTTGTAGAAAGTGTGAAATATCTGAAACCCCATGTTTAAATACACTGGAATATATTTGTAGAAAGTGTGAAATATGTTAAACCCCATGTTTAAATACACTGGGATATATTTGTAGAAAGTGTGAAATATCTGAAACCCCATGTTTAAATACACTGGAATATATTTGTAGAAAGTGTGAAATATGTTAAACCCCATGTTTAAATACACTGGAATATATTTGTAGAAAGTGTGAAATATCTGAAACCCCATGTTTAAATACACTGGAATATATTTGTAGAAAGTGTGAAATATGTTAAACCCCATGTTTAAATACACTGGGATATATTTGTAGAAAGTGTGAAATATGTTAAACCCCATGTTTAAATACACTGGGATATATTTGTAGAAAGTGTGAAATATGTGAAACCCCATGTTTAAATACACTGGGATATATTTGTAGAAAGTGTGAAATATGTGAAACCCCATGTTTAAATATATTGGAATATATTTGAAGAGTTCATTTGCAAAAACAGGTAAACGCCAATGAACAAACAACATCTGTTTGATACTCCCTGGACTGCACATAGAAAACATTATTGAGGTGATTTATGTGAAAATTATCAGATGAATATGTTTTAGTTATGATTGATAATACAAATTTCCCCAAAATAAATTAATTACAGTATAAATACATCAATATATAAAATAAAATGATAAAAAATCCAAACGGAGATACCTGTTTTTGCAAATGAACTCTTCATTTGTAGAAAATGTGTGAAATATGTAAAACCCCATTTTAAATAAATGAAGCCCCCCCCCCACACCCCCCTTGGCAGAATACAGAATACTCACTTGTTTTAAAGTGAGAGGAACTACAGAGAATCCAAGCTCCGCCCACATGGTTTGATTGACAGATGGTCTGTGGGAATAGCAGTGCAGAAACACAGTGATGAGGCTGAGGGACAAAGATGGAGATGAGAATAAAAATACAAATACGGGATTACCCCTTTAAGAAGGACACTTTTTGCAGTGTGCCTGTGTGTGAATTTGCTTGTGCGTGCGTGCGTGTCCGTGCGCGTGTGTGCATGTGTGTGTGTGTGTGTAGCGTTTATGAACTCAGCACAATGTTGAATGGGGCTGTTTTGGCAGCTGAGACAGCAGGGCCAAACCTGCGGGTCAGAGATAAACGCCCCTCGCTCTGCGCCTGAGAGAGAGGAACGTCCCGCCAGAGAGAGAGAGAGAGAGGGCGGCTAGCTGAGGGGCGGCCACCCGGAGGTTACACACACGGAAGAGACGTGTGACTGGAGAGGTGGCGGACCAAATCCCAGGGCAGGCTGCGAAAAGTCAGGAAGGATGACCAAACACACTTCCACTGCAGTAATCATGATATATATTTTGGGGGACACATGATGTTGATATGACATCACTATATAGCCTACTGACCTGGCCAACGAGCCGTCTACAACTGTATGACATCATCGGTGACCTAGACTCTTTCTTTCTTTCTTTTTCTTTCTTTCTTTCCTTTTTTCTTTCTTTTTTTGGGACAGACAGCGAGACCCTCTTATAGACGCCTCAACCGTGTCTCTGCAATCTTGCCGCCATCCAGCCTAAACCTCCGCAGCGAAACTCCAGACTGATATTACCTTATCAAAGGTGGAGGTGTCTACAACAGAGAGAGAGAGAGAGAGGGAGAGAGAGAGAGAGAGAGAGAGAGAGAGAGAGAGGAACAGACATTTTGACTGGCTGGCAGCCGACGGGACGCCAGACGTATCTCTGCCTGGCCGTGGGCTTATCAGCGGGGCTGTAAATGTACCTTACTTGACAGCTCTTTACAGGTGCCGCTAATCCGCTGATTCAATTCATTTGGCCAACCGCTCGCCTGGAATGCACCCGCTCTTCACGGGGAGGATCAAACCCGCGTCCCGTGCTCTCCGCGTGGAGGATCAAACCCGCGTCCCGCGCTCGCTGCGGCACCTGTCTGTGTTGTCGACACGACGGAGAAGCAAAAAGCCACTCTCCCTAACGCAGAGATCAAACGTGTAATGCATATCGGCGTGGAAGGCTGATTATGTCCGCAAACATGTGTGTGGTTCTTTATGTGATAACCACTGTTTTCTATTTACATAAGGGAAGAGTCAGAGTTTTTCTTTATTATTTCTAACTTTGAAATGCTCAAAAATGATTCAATGACAACACTTGATTTTGTTTCTTCTAGAGTCTAGAACAGTGGTACACAACCTTGCCCTACTCAGGAGCCACATTGACAATAAATAAGAGCCACAATCCACAAAAAGTGCCTTTCCTCCCTTTATTTTTATTTATTTATTTATTCTAAGTAGGACTTAAAAGAGCCATAACTAAAGGAGCCGCATGTGGCTCTAGAGCCTCAGGTTGAGTATCACTGGTCTAGAACAATAGACCTTAACACATTGAGTGCCAAGGACGTCTCTGGACGTCCTAAAAAAATGTAACGTTCAGTGCCAAGGACGTCTGTGGACGTCCTAAAATCATAATTCATATTATTCCATAATTCTGCTGTTTAAGGTCGTACCTAGCCAGTGAGCATGAATCCCTTCAAGGGATCACACGGCGCCACCTTAAACATCGACACGGGAGCTGCGCCACCCACCTCAGATCCTTTACTTTGTGCAGGAGACAGCAGGGAAAGACGTGATCAAAGAGGAAACCGATGCATGCTTCAGCCAGAGCCGTATAGATTGCTCTGTCTGCAGCGGACAGTGGGCTCGGCTGCATCCGCGCTCACAACTGAGCTCTTATGCTTCTATCTATCTCCACACGATTCCCTGCCAGAAAGCCAGCATCCGAAGCCGAACGGCCAAGCCTTTTCGTTCAGTCGCGTTTGGCATTTCCTTGATGGGCGCTGGGATCCGTCCGGGGCAAAAACGGAGTCTGTGAGAAAACAAACTCTGTGCGTGTGGGGAGGAGCCCGCAGCTCAGAGGTGGAGAGGGGGGGGGGGGGGGGGGAGAGGGGGAGGGGGGCACGCAGGCTGCACAGAAACCACACCACGCCACCACATCAGAAAACACCAGCCAGAGTCAGTGAATGTGCTCGAAATTAGAGTGCAAAAGGTATTCATAAAAGTGACTATATCTTGGAAAGTAAAAAAAAACCCGACAGAAAACCCTTGAAAGTGCACTTTTTTCAGAGGCTGTCATTTCATAATGGAACTGTCTAGAAACAAAATTTCTTCTTTGGAAGAAGCAGGAGTGTTCAATGTTTCATTAAAGTCCAGCCCTGTCAATATAGCCCTAATAGAAAAAATTCTATAGCTGTTTTCAACTGAATGGAAGTGAATCTGGCACAGGCTGCAGACAATTCTACTGAAGCGCTGTGGCACTCAATGTGTTAAGAAGACCGACTTGAACTATCTGGAACAATACTGGTCTGAGAGATCTGTGCTGTACAGTATTAGATTTTTTACTGAATCCTTTCTTTTTTTTTACCTTAACTTACCCGGTGAAGTTTGCTGAGCATGGTCTTTTTGTTTTTAGCAGTGGCCTGTCACATCTATCCTGTCCCTACTCATGTTTTACATTCACAAGTAATCATCTTTGTCTCCCCGTCATGCTGTGGACTCGCTTCCTTCCTAAATGCGACCGCATGTTTCCGGTCACTTCCTCTCCAAGGCCTCTTAGTGATCTTGAGAAGGGAAACCGGACAGGTTGGTGAGTTGAAGGGGCTTCCTGCTGCAGTCGGCGAGCGAGCATGGAGCTTTTGTTCGATCGCTTCCTGTCGGAAGTCAGGCCACTTCCTGGTTCAAGTTCATTAACGCTCACTGAGCTCTCCTTCAGTTTCCCTTTCTCAGGAGTAATTACTGGGAGGAGATGCAAGTATCTATTTCAAAGTTGATTTATAAAACTCTTTAAGAAATCAGTGGGTATTAAGTTACCAATCAGTGTTCGTGTAAGGTCCAGGAGTGTATCATCCCAGAGTCAACACCAAGCCTTTCGCCTTCGCCTTCACCCCTCTTCACCCCTCGCTGTTCCTGTGCGGCCGGCCTCAACGCGTCGCCTCACACAGAATATGTCTCCATAACGACACGAGGCATGATGTCGATGAAAAGTGATTAAGGCACGCTGAGCTTCGGACCTGCTTGTTTCAGGCGTTGAGGGCCGAAACCCCCCCGCCTCTCCCCGAGTCCCCCCGCCTCTCCCCGAGTCCCCCCCCCTGCCTCTCCCCGAGTCCCCCCCGCCTCTCCCCGAGTCCCCCCGCCTCTCCCCGAGTCCCCCCGCCTCTCCCCGAGTCCCCCCGCCTCTCCCCGAGTCCCCCCCGCCTCTCCCCGAGTCCCCCCCGCCTCTCCCCGAGTCCCCCCCGCCTCTCCCCGAGTCCCCCCCGCCTCTCCCCGAGTCCCCCCCCCGCCTCTCCCCGAGTCCCCCCGCCTCTCCCCGAGTCCCCCCCCCCGCCTCTCCCCGAGTCCCCCCGCCTCTCCCCGAGTCCCCCCCGCCTCTCCCCGAGTCCCTCCCCTCACCTCTCCCCGAGTCCCCCCGCCTCTCCCCGAGTCCCCCCCGCCTCTCCCCGAGTCCCCCCGCCTCTCCCCGAGTCCCCCCGCCTCTCCCCGAGTCCCCCCCCCCGCCTCTCCCCGAGTCCCCCCGCCTCTCCCCGAGTCCCCCCCGCCTCTCCCCGAGTCCCTCCCCTCACCTCTCCCCGAGTCCCCCCGCCTCTCCCCGAGTCCCCCCCGCCTCTCCCCGAGTCCCCCCGCCTCTCCCCGAGTCCCCCCCGCCTCTCCCCGAGTCCCTCCCCTCACCTCTCCCCGAGTCCCCCCGCCTCTCCCCGAGTCCCCCCGCCTCTCCCCGAGTCCCCCCCCCCGCCTCTCCCCGAGTCCACTTTTAATTGAAAACATCAGTTCACTACATTTACAAGGAGGCTGTAAAAGGAATCCTCCTGTGCTGTGTTAAGTCACAGCACATCCTGAGGCTGGACTGTGCTGCAAGAAATGACAAACTGTCAAGTGATTTTAACTTGTTTCCAGGCCTATCAAGCTCATTTTGGGATATTTTTCAGGCAAATTATCTCAATGCACTGGCAGAGGATTTTCACTTGATTCATGTCAAAATGGCTTCTTCCAAGAAATCATCATGAAACAATGAAGAAATTCCTGAAACAAGAAACTTTCTCCCTTGACAATTTCACTTTTACCAAGTAAATGTCTTGAAACTTCCCTGCCTCTTAAGGCAGGGACAATAGCAGTCCGCCTCGCGCAAGTGCCAATTTGCGTTCCGGGTGTTATGCCGAGTTTTGCACCCCCGCCGCCAAACGCATCCCCACCTCACGGGAGCATATAGTAATGATTTATACAGAAACGTAACTGTTTAAAAATGATACTGTATAATTGTCTGGGTAGACGTAACCTCCCAACGACGTTATGGGATAGGTGAAGGTAAATATTGCAATACAATGTCCAAGTTTTCTCAATTCATTTCCCATTAACCCCTCTTTGCGATGTGATAAAAGTTTCTCAATGAATTATAGTTTATTGCCTCACTGAATTATCTGCTGTTACCAATTTTAGCAGCAGAATTTGATGTCCTGGCGTCTGGCACCTCCGTGCGTAATGACCTGTCCAAAAGGAATTCCCCTGCACTGCGCTGCAGCGTGGAGAATACTGGTGCGCCAAGCGCAGCGGGGTATTTTTGCGCTAAGAGCTGGTTAAGAGCTGCTATTAGGTGCTCTTAAAATTGCACGCAGCATTCTGACGATAGCAGAAAGCAAGCATTTTGCGGGGACACGCCTGGTTTGGCATGGGGCACACCTACCACATGTACGCCCAGTATAATTATAACGGGAGTAGAGGTAATAGCACGGCAGGGAGAATACAAATGCGTTTGTTTGCGATAGGGCCCACATTCTTTTGAGATTGGGGGTGCCGGTTGACGATAAAGAGTGGAGAAGAGAGATTTATTTATTTTTTTCATCTGCAAAGAGCAAAAGAGCCCAAAGACAGCTCTTGATTCAGCGTCTGAACCGGGACAGTCACACAGGCCTCCAGCTGGTATCAGTCAGAAAGTCGGGGGAGAGAATTTGTGAGAAGCATTTTGTGACAAGCTTTTGTGGTAAGCTTTTGTCTCATTGATTAATTTTCATTATAAAAGAAACAAGTTATTTTGGGGTTGTTGGCGTTGTGTTAGCTAGGCTAACGTAACAACTAGCTTGCTAATGCTAGCTTTTACTATCACTATCGAGCATTGGACCTGGCTCTGTGTGTGTGTGTGTTAGCTGAAGGCCAGTAAGTTAGCTAACTAGTTTAGTTGATGTTGATAATGCCATAGGAATGAAGATTGAAGATGCTGCAGCCATACGCTAGAATACGCCACAACAGAGAATAGCGACATTGCTTTGGTTCAAAGAGATTGGTGGTTCGATCCCCGGCTCCTCAGTTTAGTTCAGTTCAGTTATGTTTATAGCCCCTTAACACACAAGCATGTCTCAAAGGGCTTTATATAGCATCAAAACACATCTAAATGTTTTCATATGTTGTCGTGTGATTTGTTATGTATGTTTCTAAGCTCCTATAGCAGCCCAATTCTAATGCAGTTTCTACTGCAGATGGCAAATAAACTGACTGACTCAATAGCATTGAGAGCGTATTGCTGCTCCTCATTTGATATACCTGGTGACATTCAATTCAGTCCAAAATTGACTGGGTGTTTAATAACAATTTGTTCTGTGGAGTGACAAACTCAAAACATATGTTTATGTTTGGTTTCCAGGGACTTTAAATAAAACCCTGAAATGAGCTTGATGAGCCTGATACATAATAAACTAACTGCACACGTTTGTCAGTTTCTGCAGTGTAGAAGACATTCATGATGGCCAGTAACGTCTTACTTCATTTGATTTGCGTCCGCTGTGCAGTCAGGTGTCCTGTGTCTGTCCGGGACGTCCCAGGCCTGGGTCGGGTCGGCTGTCCCCTGGTGAGCGTGCTCTCACCATGAGGTAAGCCAGGGTGCATGATGTCACCGCTGTGCGCCGCAGGTGCAGACCTGGAGAGGACATGGGAGCGAGCAAGTTTGGTCTCAAACAAAAACACATCGAGTCCCCACAGATGTGCTGGAGCACTGGAAACTGTATAGAAAAGCTGGCTGTTTGGAAGGTTATTTCATCCTTATTGATTCAGGCAAGTGATTTATTTCAATGGTTCAATGTGCGGTCCAGGGACCACCAGGGTACTTGAGGGGGTTCCAGGAGGTCCCCAACGAATTGGTGAACAATATTCTCAGATTTGGGTCGAGAGACAAAACCTCATCAAATGAAAACCAGGTCTGTGGCTCTAATGTGGACTAATTAGTGGTCCTTGATATGAAAAAGGTTGAGAATCACTGATTTAGGTCGCTTTCACATATGAGCTGGTGGACTCGGTGCGATTCGGGGGGGTGAAGTTGCAACATTGTTGCAATTTTCATTTGGTCCGGTTCGCTTTCACACAGCAATTTGTCACAAGCGCACCAAACTTTCTGAACAATGTCATGTGGTCGAAACAGTCACTCGTCTATTGGCCAGAATAGAGAAGGAAAATCCTCTTCAGCCGGCTTCTTGCCTCGCTGAGGGCTGACTGAACAACACAAGATGTGAATCCGCAAAATACAAACCATGGAGCAACACCACCTGCGATATTGGGATTTCTGGTTTTACTTTGGTGTTACTATCAAATAATTATTTAACAAGAATGTGCCCAATATGAGCAGCAGATGAGGCAGCAAGCTGTTGAACATTTCATTCTGCAGATGAGATGAGTGAGGCAGTACGTACCGAAGGAGAAGGCAAGCCCTGCGGGAGATAACGATGTGTTGTTGTTATGACGGTGTACGTCACGCAGCGCGCAGGTACTGTACACGTGTGTGTGCTGCAGTGTTTGTTTTGCTCCCTTCTACCGTCTTCTACTCATGATGCAGTGCATTTGATGCAGTGCATCAGATGCACTGGCGCTTCCTATTTGCTCTTGTGTTTAGTCCGGTTTGCTTTCACACAACAAATGAACCACGCCAGGGTTCACTTAAAGCGAACCGAGACCTAGGAGTTCACTTCGTTTGCGCTTTCACACCGCCCCAAACTAATCGGACTATCCGAGGAAACGAACTCTGACGCGTTTAAAGCGGACCAAAGAGCTTATATGTGAAAGCGACCTTAGTTCACATGCAGTTTCCTGGTGTTCAAGTAAGTTGGTCGACAACATTTTTATGAGATTATTATTAATATTATTATTATTTTACAATTTATTTATTTATTTCTATATGTTCATATATATTTATTTGGATTCATTTATTTTAGATGCATTTTCAGAGTTTTTTTTATAACAGTTTATGTAACTTGTTTTTACTGAAAGCATAAAAAGCAGACTTTTAACTCATTGGCTGCCAGCCATTTCTGGAAAACGGATGCTCCCAGTGCCAGCCCTTTCAGAGCGCTTTCAGTGATTTCTCAAGACCCACAGAATATTGTGTGATATTACTATGTAAACACCGAACACGCCCAAAGAACGATGAGACTCTCTTGTATCATCAGCAAAAAAAAGTTTATTGATATCATTTTCCGTTCTTTAGTTATCAGCAGTAGAAGATAGGTTGGTTTCACCAAAAACAGACGTTTCAAACTAGAAGCTGAGATAATGAGCCTTTTGTGAAATGAAGCATTTCAAGCACATCACTGACTCTGAAGCTAATATTTTCTGATGTAGTGACACCTCAAAAATAATTTCCTTCAATAAAACAGCGAAAACAAAGGAATTTTGATGGCAAAATAATATTTTTTAGCTGCAACCAGCAGCGCTGGCCCCTGCATGCGCAGACCCTACACCTTCTTGCTGGTCTTGATTTACTGCTGGTGGGCATCAGGTATTCTAGCTTGTGTTTGCCAATCTGTCCATCGAGCCTGCTGTCTGGGTCGGTGTTGTATGGTGCCCTGCGTGCCCCACCCCCCTCAACTGCAAACTCCTCCTCCGTGGGAGTGTCTCTGGTGGCTCTCTGCTGCTCTGAACTTTCTGCTGCACGTTTCAAACTGCGCTGCACAGCGTCTATTTTCACAGCGCTCCGCCGTTTTTGTGCGCTGGCTCCCAGCGCTCCCAGCTGAGAATAATTTATCTTTTCAGAAAGACGCTGGTGTCGGGTGCTCCTTTTCTGGCAACTAATCATATGGAGAAACTATCGCAACAGACTCAGAAAGGCTCAATTGTGGGAGCAGATTGGCTGCTGTTCACAGCTAACGTTACAGCATGCATCGGTTTCCGTTTCCCCACGGCTTCTTCTCAGTTTTTTCCTCACCTTTCTCTAATCTGGAGAGCACTGTCGCCACCTAATGGGTCCGTAAAATAGCTTATACACCTTCAACATCCCCCATATTTTTACAGGAGATGCATCAGGCTTTGATCCACGTCCCACCGTCAAAAAACGCAATTGACGTCTTTAGACGTCATTGGCACTCTACGTTACTATTTGAATTGACGTCTTTAGACGTCATTGGCACTCATAGGGGGAACTTGTAAATCTCTAAAATGAAGCCTCACAAGCTAATTTCACTTGTTTCTTTACACTTTTAACCATATAAAAGGTTTGCTGAACACTCTCTGCATGGGCACATGACACCAGCTCAAGCCTTACTGTTTAATTTCAACCATGGATGTCACTGAGAAAATATTGTACCAATTTTTTTGTTTAAATTCCTGACAATTCTAACATGTCAAGCTACGCGGTTCCCTTTCCAACGGCAACAATAAAACACTTCCATCATCGGGGTTTCTCTTCACGGTGGATCTGGGAACCTGTGGAACCATAGCTTCAAAATAATCACATCAAATGAAATAAAATGTTGAATTTACATCATAATGAGTACGTCATACAGTAACAGTCCAGTGGCTCAGATAGCTTCATATCCCCAGAAACTCTGAAAAGACGTTTTGGATGTGCTCTTCCCAGAACTATATGTTTACCCTTATTCCCCCGCTGGCCTGCACACTATATATCTGTAAGAGGTCATGCTTTTCAAAGCCATGACCAAATGTGTTTAGCTTGGACAGGGAACGCTCGTGTAGATGGACCACAGGCTATATGAGCTGATACCTTGTCCAAAAAAGTTATATTCCATGAGCAAAACGGGTCCCAATGAAGAAGGAAATGTAATGAATATTTACCTAAGGCTGCATACATGTCAGACTGGGGGGAATTCACAGAGCTGGGATGTGGATCAGTCACTATAAGCTCTCTAAGCACTGAAATACATCATATGGAGCGAAATCTCAAGAACTCTGCATCTAAAGACTACAAATCAAGTAAAAAAAACTACAAATCAAACTTTCTCATTGTTTTCATTTATTTACCTTTATTCGAGCAGGTAGTCCCATTGAGACGTTGTACCAATGGAACTGCCAGCAAATCAAAGAAAGACACAGTTAAAGGGGAAATGAGGAAGGCTTTTACTCTTCCATAGCACATGACATCCCATCCGCACTCCCTACTTGTTAAGAGTACCGCAGGGGGGGCAGTGGTGGCCTAACGGTTAGAGAAGCGAGCTTGTGACCGGAAGGTCGTCGGTTCAATCCCCGGGACCGGCAGGATAAATCTGGGTGGGGAAAATTAAAAGGCAGAGCTTGCCCCTCCTGCATTACCACCACCGAGGTGCCCCTGAGCAAGGACCCCACCCCCCAACCGCCCCAGCGAAGCTGATCGCTCCTGAAAAAGAGAGCATTGCGCTCAGTGAGACTCCCCTGAATGAATCCTGAAGACCTGCAGGCAGCACTTCAGGCTCGTATACGCGTAAAAGGCAATCGGATGTTTGTATGGGGATTTCCGTTAAATGCATGA
>NC_139625.1:76997311-77062311 GCF_964638095.1 Poromitra crassiceps
AACTGCATGCATGGTACACATTAGGTTTGACTTTGAAGAAGCGCCCGACACAGAAAGCCTTAATATCCCCTGTTCTAAATAAATGCACACACTTATAGTTCCTATCGCACCTCGTTTATATGCTGACCCTAATGCAGGATCCTGTGGCTGTTGTGTATCTCTGCCTGCCCCCTCCTCTGTCTCTTCCACCATAATTCAAACTGAAATACTTCCAGCCATTTGACACAATTAGACGTTCTCTTCGCACCGCCCCGCAGCCCACTGGATGCTCCTCATTACCGCCAGCCGCTTGCCTTTTAGATCACTTGTAATGAGGGCGAAAATGGCTCACATTTTGCTTTTTCTGCTACACCGTCGCTTCAAAGAGACCCTACTTCAACCTAATTAGGAGTTCCAACCGCCGCAGTCAAACGCCTTTCCTTGTGTCTTATGGGGTTAACAGCCGGTGAGATGTAGATTTCCGCAAGACGGGGTCCGAAGCCATTATGTCGAATCTGTGACATATATCACTGATGCCCAAGTCCTACGGTAATGGACCCAAGTCCTACGGTAATGGTGTGAAGTCACCGCGCTGACAGCAAAGGCGTTGTTAGTCACATCATGCATGTAGGGCTTTTTTTCTTCCACGTCAACTTGCATTAAAACTCTGGGGGAGCGAACTCGGCCATTTTACCAGTGGGCAAAGCTCTGCTCTGCGGATTTCCTATGAAGATGCGGAAGTAATCCTGAAAGCTGTAGTTCCTCGAATGGGCCGGCCACTTGAGGCGGGGCCCGGAAGTGACGTTGTTCCCATTCAGCCCCATGTTAAAATGCCTTGTAACAGTGAATAACCAGCTTTACAGCCTGGACCCAAACACAGTTTTGGTTTGAGTTCTATAGAAGTCTATTGGACTGCCCTGCATGTTGTGGGAGTTCTATAGAAGTCTATTGGACTAAACTGCATGTTGTGGGAGTTCTATAGAATTATATTGGACTAACCTGCAAGTTGTGGGAGTTCTATAGAAGTCTATTGGACTACCCTGCATGTTGTGGGAGTTCTATAGAAGTCTATTGGACTACCCTGCATGTTGTGGGAGTTCTATAGAAGTCTATTGGACTAACCTGCACGTTGTGGGAGTTCTATAGAAGTCTATTGGACTACCCTGCATGTTGTGGGAGTTCTATAGAAGTCTATTGGACTAACCTGCATGTTGTGGGAGTTCTATAGAAGTCTATTGGACTACCCTGCATGTTGTGGGAGTTCTATAGAAGTCTATTGGACTACCCTGCATGTTGTGGGAGTTATATAGAAGTATATTGGACTACCCTGCATGTTGTGGGAGTTCTATAGAAGTCTAATGGACTAACCTGCACGTTGTGGGAGTTCTAGAGAAGTCTATTGGACTACCCTGCATGTTGTGGGAGTTCTATAGAAGTCTATTGGACTAACCTGCACGTTGTGGTTGTTCTATAGAAGTCTATTGGACTAACCTGCACGTTGTGGGAGTTCTATAGAAGTCTATTGGACTACCCTGCATGTTGTGGGAGTTCTATAGAAGTTTATTGGACTACCCTGCATGTTGTGGGAGTTCTATAGAAGTCTATTGGACTAACCTGCACGTTGTGGTTGTTCTATAGAAGTCTATTGGACTAACCTGCACGTTGTGGGAGTTCTATAGATGTCTATTGGACTACCCTGCATGTTGTGGGAGTTCTATAGAAGTCTATTGGACTACCCTGCAGGTTGTGGAAGTTCTATAGAAGTCTATTGGACTACCCTGCACATTGTGGGAGTTCTACAGAAGTCTATTGGACTGCCCTGCATGTTGTGGGAGTTCTATAGAAGTCTATTGGACTACCCTGCACGTTGTGGGTGTTCTATAGAAGTCTATTGGACTACCCTGCATGTTGTGGGAGTTCTATAGAAGTCTATTGGACTACCCTGCACGTTGTGGGAGTTCTATATAAGTCTATTGGACTACCCTGCATGTTGTGGGAGTTCTATAGAAGTATATTGGACTACCCTGCATGTTGTGGGAGTTCTATAGAAGTCTATTGGACAACCCTGCACGTTGGAAAATGAGGAAAAAGGGGTGCTCAGTGTGTTAAAAACCAAGGGGTCCTGACCAAACGTCAGTATTTCATAAGTTAATGTAGTTTGAAATTACGATGATAAACCAGATGAGAAGATCTGCTCTTCTCCAACGGTTTGCTGTCGGCCAAGACCAGCCAGGCTCCCAGTCTTCCTGAATACACCACTAAGGAAGGAACCATCAATCGCACTGTTGTTTCTGCTTTGTTGTCTTGCTATTTGTATCAAGCTGGTGACAAAAAATCTTGGATGCACACACACTTCCTCCTTGCTCCAAAACCTCTTCTCAGTGGACTGTGGATTGAATGGAAGCATGTGGAAAACCCCTCCTTTAACACTCTGAGGCTTCCTGACTCCTCTTGCCTGATACAGGAGTGCCAGTGTCACAATCTGAACATGGTGAAAATATCAAAACGCACCGTCAAAACTCAATCACACAATTCATATTAGGAAAGCCAGCCTCTAAACCAGTCATTTGAACTAACGTAACTTTGTGGCATCACAAAGATTCGCTCATTATCATAAATAATTAGACCAACAATGTTGGTCTAATTACATGTAATTAATGTTCTTTGTTGTTTATTTTTCAAAGCGGCTGTGATTGTTTATGAACATTGGAGGAAAACCTGAGCAGTTCTGTGCATTGTAGAGAGTTGCTGATGTGTTCTTTCTTCCATAGTTTCTTCTTTGTGAAACTGCTTTGTGTTCTCTATGCACATGGTGAAGCAAACCTGAAGCACTTTGTGTTCTCTATGCACATGGTGAAGCAAACCTGAAGCACTTTGTGTTCTCTATGCACATGGTGAAGCAAACCTGAAGCACTTTGTGTTCTCTATGCACATGGTGAAGCAAACCTGAAGCACTTTGTGTTCTCTATGCACATGGTGAAGCAAACCTGAAGCACTTTGTGTTCTCTATGCACATGGTGAAGTGAACCTGAAGCACTTTGTGTTCTCCATGCACATGGTGAAGTGAACCTGAAGCACTTTGTGTTCTCTATGCACATGGTGAAGCAAACCTGAAGCACTTTGTGTTCTCCATGCACATGGTGCGTAATAACGTTTCGGACCTTAGACCTAAGACTGTGTAATTACATTGGTGTTCGTGTCTAATTGAAAATAGTTCATACGTTGTTGGGGACCTATAATAAAGGGTTACCAAAAAGTGTTAAACTTTTTATCACATTACGCAAGTTTAGATGTTGAAGAACTCACTCAATATAACAAACAGTTTTAGGATCACTAAATTTTCACTTTGTTAGCAAACCAAGCTTGTTCACTTGTTTACAATCTGCACTTTCATAATCTGTTAGCAAAAAAGAGACCCAAAACACAAGAAAAAAATTAAATAAAAATAATGTGAACTAGTCAGTCTGAGAAAACACCCTGAGACTCCCGGACAAACCAACTGAACTGAAGAAGGAAAAAGTTCAAAGTGAAACCAGGAAGCTTCCCCCCTGTTCTGTGTGTACGTTTGGTTTGCTCCTGCTGTCAGAAAAGGCCAAGCAGCAGCAGCCAACTGTCCACTCTGATCATTACAGCCACGGACCCCCCCCCCCCCCCCCCCCCCCCGCGCCCTCCCCAAACCGCCCCCCTCCACCCGCACCCCTTCTTGACCTCGCACCATTCAGCTTTCCACTTGAGTAAGTTGTAAGGTATGTTTACTGTTCAGAACATGAGCTCTGAACCTTAGACCCACCTGACTATAAGATCTGGGACAATAGCCTGCTCGAGTGTGTGTGTGTGTGTGTGTGTGTGTGTGTTGTGTAGGTGTGTGTGTGCGTGCATGTGTGTGTGTCTCTGCGCGTGTGTGTGAGCGTTTCCTTTCCCATAACCGTGTTCCCGGGTCGAGCCACAGAACCTATAAAGCTGTCAGTGAACATGTAGGACACGTCACCTTTGCCAGGGTTTCACAGACACACACACACACACACACACACACACGCGGACATGCACTGCGCGTGCGCACGCCTATCCCAAACACACACGCATGCATTTCTGTTTCACACACAATCTTACACGCACACACGCGCAGACACACACACATGCACACACACACAGCCAATGCTACACACACAATATGACACACATTCAGACACTACTACACACAGACTGATACACACAGCAGAAATGTATGGATAAACACATTATTAACATCTGTGGCGAAGATAACTTACTGGGAGCCTGACAGATTAAAGAGTGTTACAGTAAGAATCAGGAGTGTGTGTGTGTGTGTGTGTGGCCTTTGTATGTGTTTGTACACGTGAATGCAACCATATGTGTGTGTGAACGTGCTGTTTGTGCCTAATACACAATGCAGGAATATCCGTGTGTATCCATGTGTGACCGTGCGTGCGTGCGTGTACTGCATGTGTGTGTGTGTGTGTGTGCGTGCGTGTGCATGCTTGCATGTGTGCGTGTGTGTATGTGTGTGTGTGCGTGTGCATGCTTGCATGTGTGTGTGTGTGTGTGTGTGTGTGTGTGTGTGTGTGTGTGCAGCCAGCTTCTGGTCTGACAGGGGATTATAGGAAACAGATGACTTACGCTTCTAATTTGGGGCCTTAAATTGCAAACAGAATTTCAGGAGTCCAGGAGAGTTATGAACGCTGGAAGAGAGGTGTGTGTGTGTGTGTGTGTGTGTGTGTGTGTGTGTGTGTGTGTGTGTGTGTGTGTGTGTGTGTGTGTGTGTGTATGGTGGGTGGGGGTGGGAGCTAAGGGGGGGCATGCCACCCACAGCCAGTCAGCTCATGTTTGTTGCAGGTTCATCCAAACACAAAGCGACAGGTTATTGATTTGCAGATTTTTTATTTTTGGTCATCCAAACACCATGTACAATACCTCTATTTCATAGAATCAAAACAATAGACATAACACATTTTACATGGATCATTACATGGATGGTTATACATTACATTACATTTTTACATTGCAGCTATCTCAGACAAAGCTCTTATCAGAATTGAAGAGCGCAGCGGGTGGGTGGATTTGAACAAGAAACAAAGAGTGCAAAGG
Organism: Poromitra crassiceps; assembly: GCF_964638095.1. Lineage (NCBI taxonomy): Eukaryota > Metazoa > Chordata > Actinopteri > Beryciformes > Melamphaidae > Poromitra > Poromitra crassiceps. The sequence goes on from NC_139625.1 coordinate 77,002,394, forward strand.
GCAAAACTACTAAAAATGTACAATTAGAAAAATGGTATGCCTCCGCCAACAAGTAAAGTTGCGGTCTAGTTCCAGACTCATACAACCACAAAGACCTTGAAGACCACGGCGCTTGGCACTTTAGGCAATGTTTGGGAGTACCTTAACAACACAGCTAATCATTTTCAACATGGAAAATGGTCCTACCCCAACCCTAAACCCACATCCTCCCCGCCACGCACCCTACCCACCCCTCAAACCCAGACTCTCTATGACCTTCCTATCCCAAACTATGGTCCCTATCCCCATTCCCCACCCCCTCCCTTCCCCAAATCCTCCTAGCCAATCCCCCTACCCACCTGACTCTCTATGACCGTCCTATCCGAGCTACAGCCCCTTTTCCCGAGCCCCGCCCTCCTTATAAACACAAAAAAGAAAAGAAAATTGGGAGGGGGGAGACAGAAACAACAACAAATCCCCCAGAAATGCGGAAGCCCGCAGCAGTTAACTAGTATGAGGTGTGCCAAACAAATGTGAATATCTCAAAAACTATACATGACATCGCTTATATTTTGACATTCTGAGTGAGAGCAGAAGTAGCTCAAGAGTTTGATCATAATATATGCATGTCATTGTCGTGGTAAAGTTGTGTGAACGGTCAGTTTTTAAAATGTAGCTACCGCAGAGCCGGGGCTAGAGTGAGCACTCAAGGCTGGCTCCGCTGATCCCTCGTATAAAGCTATAAAGCTTTCCCTCAGAAAAGCAGAAAATAAGTCAGATAATCACTGGCAAGACCAACAAAGCAGACTTAGAAAATTGTCAACAAAGTCAGAATCTGTTTGTGATAAATATACACATATACATTTTTTTTTTTTTATAAACGATCAAATAGCCGAGGTTCTGTTCTCATGTATAACTGCTGCTCCAGGACTCTAGACACAGAGAAGGAGTTTATTCTTGTCTTCAGTGTCTCTTGTGTTTTATTTCCATGATAAATGAGTGATGTTTGAAGTGTAACGTTAGACCTTTGAAGTGTCAGGTCTGCGTGTGTAATCCTTTTCATAAAGAAACATGGCGATCCGTCCAGTGAGCAGTCCAGTGTGGCCAGGCCGTTCAGATCCCTCCAGTGAGCAGACGTGATGTGTGGTCAGGGCAGGGGACAAAGCGCTCCTGGCTGCAGCACATTTGGCGTGAAGGTAACCAGCTGAGGCAGCAGCACATAAAGCAGCACCTGTTGGCCATTAACCTTTTTGGCGAAGCGAAGGTGGAGAGGAATGCAGAGCGGAGACATCGGAGACCCCGAATTCCCTCACAACGAGTGGCAGGGGAGAGGAAATGCCCCCCCCCTCTCTCTCTCTCTCTCTCTCTCTCTGTAGGACAGCTGGGGATGCCAGACGCCACCTGGCACCTGTTTAGCACAGGGAGGCGCCCCGCGGGCGCACAATGTGGGCCTTGTGGCAAAGAGCAGCCCGGGATTCACAGCAGCGGTGCCACAATGAGTTTAGAAGTGTGTGTGTGTGTGTGTGTGGGGAGGGGGGGGGGGGGGGTGATGTAAGGCTTTTTCACATGAACTTTCTTTCAGTCTCAGCCTAGCCTACCGTTTTTGTACAACTAGAATATGACATGCGAGACATATATCTACAAATAGGTTGTGCTGCCAATATCGAGGCAATTCAAATTCTCTTGGAAAAATAGGGAACATAATTGACTTACTGTACATCAAACCTACTTACATCAAACGCATGAGTAGAAAGTGGCGTGAGTCCAACCAAACAATTGCTAGGAATGAGTGTTTAGAGGACAACATTTTACATGTTTTAAGCCTCGTGATGGAATGGGCCTAGGCAAGAAGTGGGCGGACCAAGGCCCAGCCAGGCCCACCCATAGCTACGCGGCTGCTGCAATCCCGAGCTAACAGTAGAGAAATCAACTATGCAACACGATCTATGACAGCTACACATTTTGAATAGATTAGCACTTGTAGAAAGTAGTTTGAGAAGGAATGATTTTTTTTTATTAGAAAGAGAGAGATGTTAGTTCAAGATGGGCCCAGGTGGAGCCTGAAAAGGTGTGTTTTTAGTCTTGGCCGAAAGTTGGTGAGCAGACATCCAGTTGCCAATGTCTTTGAGGCATGCAGAGACGTGTGCCTCGATTTGGGTGTCTGAGGGGGGGGGGGGGGGGGGGTGGTAGAGAGGTAGAGCTGAGTGTCATAGACATAGCAGTGATAAGAAAAGCCATGAGATGAGATCACATGGCCAAGAGATCTGATATAGAGAAGGAATAGCAAGAGGCCCAGAACTGAGCCCTGGGGCACACCTGTGCTAAGAGTGCAGGATCTGGAGAGGGATCCTCTCCATAAGACCTGGTATGAGCGGTTAGAGAGATAGGAAGAAAACCAGAAGTGTACAGCTCCTAAGATAAGGTCAGACAGAATGGAGAGAATGATTTGGTGGTTAACAGTATCAAAAGCAGCAGACAGGTCAAGGAGCACAAGGACAGAGGAGAGGGATGAGGCCTTATCAGTGTGTAGGGCCTCAGTGACTGCAACAAGAGCTGTCTCAGTAGAGTGAGAAGCCTTGAAACCAGATTGCAAAGGGTCCAGGGGCCGGTTGCACCAACTGGTCTTAACTATGCCTGGTCGTAACTCCTACGTCGGTCTTAGTTAAGACCAGTCTTAAGAGTGGACTTACGCCTGTTGCACCAACAGGGCTTACGTCTGGTCTTAACTACGCCGGTCGTAGCGATGCGCGTCCATGTGAAAGCATGGAAATGCCCACTGGAATGCGGCACGCGACCCGTTTAGAAGAGTGTGCTGACGTCAAATGACGCTCCGCTAATGGGTAATCGGCTGTAATAGTGTGACTAATGTTAGCGGCTAGTGGTGCGTTCCTTTATCGCAAAATAACTGGGATGTGGAGGCTAAATGACATCACATCCGTTTGGTTAGTGTTCCATTTGCAGAAAACTTGAGCTGGGAAGTTCACTGTTCATTGGTCAGATCCAGTTGCTAGCCAGGCTAGCCATTGTTAGCAATAACAATTGACAACATGGCATTTTGCGCATACAAACACTGCAGCCTCATGTCCACACAGATAGAAGTTAGGCAGTGCTGTGTGTACAGCTGATTTAATGAGACACAAACTAAACAGAACTGCTAAACAATATTACTACGATTACTACTACTGTTGTTGCGCGGCACAGCCATCTTGGATTTTTGAGGTCGGGGCTGCTTAAGCTCCTACGAGTTTGGAATGGGAAATACCAGCTCTGATGACGTCACCGTCCCAGCTCATGACCTTTGAAGTCGTAAGATTATCAGTCCCGTTATAAAGGAATGCAGGATAACTGTTACTTGTCGTTACTTTACATGGCAGTAAAATGCCACTGAATGACCAAATTGATTTAACTTTTAACCATTTCGATTTCCACTTTCCATACGGACCCCCAGCATTGGTTAGTTGTTAACGTCGTGACTATATTTATAAAGTTTATAACGTACTCCGGTTTGCGGTTTATAATTGAGGGATGAATACAGCCGTGCTGAGGGGTTGTGACTATTGCGCAACACACAGGTGAAAACCATCTATACACCTTACGCCTGCTCTGGACTAGGCGTAATATTTACGACCGGTCTTAGTGAGAAAAAGGCTTACGCCCTGTTGGTGCAACCGGCGTAGCTGTTAGGTTGTAAAGTACGACCGACTTAGCTTAAGACCAGTTGTAAGACCAGTTGGTGCAACCGGCCCCTGGAGGCCATTCTGGGAGAGATAGAGAGAAAGTTGATCAGAAGCTGCTCGTTCAAGGGTTTTGGAAAGAAAATAGAGAAGAGAGCCAGGTCTGTAGTTCTGGATAGCAGTAGGGTCAAGGGAGGGTTTCTTAAGCAGAGGCTTGACTCTAGCAGTCTTTAGAGTAGCCGGAACAAGACCTGAGGATAGAGAGGAGTTGATAAGGGTAGTGAGGAAGGAAGATATGTCAGTGGAGATGGAGACGAGAGGACCTGACAAGTTTAAGGACTTCTCCGGGAGAGGGGAGAGAAGGAAGCAAACCCAGTGACAGGGGGCAGAGAAGCAGGTTTGGAGTCAGGAGTACTATTGTTAGTACCTGGATGATGGAAGGAAGAGCTGATGTCATCCACCTTCTTAGCAAAGAAGGTTACAAAGTCATCAGCAGAGAGGGAGGAGGGAGAGTCGAGAAGGTGGAAACCAGTTTACTGGGGTTGGTTATGTGCAGTCAATATGCCACTGTCTCTGACTTGTCTTATCACTCTACTGCCTTATTGCTTGTCGTGTCTCTTGTTGTTTTCCTGCACCCATATGCCCTGTTATTTTTTGTACTACAGTATGTTGTAAACGGAGTCCACAGCACAAGAATTTCACACGTGATACTTGTACTACGGAGTGACAATAAAAATCTTGAATCTTGAGGCAGAGGACTGAATTTCAGAGATGAAGAAGGAAGTATTTGCTGTTGAGGCAGCAGAGGTGAAGTTGGAGAGGCTAAGGTGGTAAGAAGAGAGATCTTCAGGGTGATGTGATTTTCTCCATTTCCGCTCAGCTACCCGAAGCTCTGTTCAATGAGTTCGCAGAGATTCAGACAACCAAGGAGCAGGGGGAGAGGATCGAGCAGGTTTAGTGGTCAGTGGGCAGAGAGAATCAAGAGAAGAGGATAGCGATGGAAGAGTAGTGGAAGTCTCCTCAGTGGACAGGAGAGAGAACTGCTCGGCTGAGGGAAGCAAGGAGAGGACAGCAGAAGATAATTTTGGTGTTTCGGAGATATCGGCCTCCTCTCGAATACAATGGATCTGGATGGCACATGGCTTGTGGTGCTCAAAGGGCCAAAAAAAAGAAAATAAAGAAAAATAAATGTCTCTTTCCAGAAATCATGACCAGTTAGTCAAAATAATCCACATACCTTGTTGTGAGCAGTTTCATGTAGGAATTATTTTCTTTTGATCAAACTACACCATAACCATCTCACCATGCAGGTTTTTCAAATGAAAATCGCCACACACAATGTGTTCATCCCTTAGAAATTCAGCAGGTGTCAACTGAAAGAGCTGTGAGGGGACATAGGTGTGTGTGTGTGTGTGTGTGTGTGTGTGTGTGTGTGTGTGTGTGTGTGAGAGAGAGAGAGAGAGAGAGACAGTTGTCATCTCATCATTGGCTTGGTGACAGGAGGTTGTGTGTGGGGGTGGGGGGGAAGTCATTGTGAAGGTGTGGACAGGTTGGACACTCGTTTCCATCTGGTATGCCACATGGCGAGATGCCGTCACACTGGAGTCACATGTGACAGCATGGTTTCATCCTGTCAATCTGAATGTATATTTTATGTATTTTGCATTGAAGGAACATTTTGCCAATTTTCAATTAGCTTTGTACCAGTGATGTCATTCATTCACAAATAACATCATCACTGGTCCACAACCTAACTCAAATCAACTCTCAACTACTACTGATGTTTTATACAGTATATGTTGGATATACTACTGGTGTTGTATGTGTTGTATGTATGTATGTACGGTATGTATGTATGTATGTATGTATGTGAACTCTGACCAAACAAACTTGGCCCTACTATAGCACTAAGACTTGGGTAAGATATTGCCCGTCAAGTCCATCATGTTAGATCTAGTTACAGGAGCTGAAGACAAACCTCTGTCCATTAACCAAGCTGCTCGTGAGTCGTGACCTTTCTTTACAATCTCTTTAAAACGTGAATGTACCAGATACAAAAATATAGCCAAATCCACCCCCCCACAGCAAAAAAAATAGTGTTTGTTGTAGAATGAAAGTGAGTCAATGAAAGGGATGCATATGAAGCCAGACACACACACAAACACAAACACAAACACACACACACACACACACACACACACACACACACACACACACACACACACACACACACACACACACACACACACACACACACACACACACACACACACACGCACACGCACACACACACACACACCATGTTAACAGAGCAAATGTAATTTAGTAGAGTGGTATACTTGATAAATCCAGCATTAGAAGAGCTGTCTGTTCACAATGGGGGCAGCAAATCCTTGATAAAAGCAACCAAACACTGTGAGGGATACCCTGCTTTTTTCTCCCATGGTGCATCTATCATCACACACACACACGACATGCAACAACAACAAAAAGACATTAATGTCGGGGTAGATAAAGGAGCACTTAGACGTTTTTCTTGTTCTTATTTATGCCACGCTGCTGAAGAAAGACAAGTTATTTTACACGGCCACATACGATATAAAGCAACAGAAAGGTCAATGTCATCTGTCTTTGGAGCGCAGAACATTACAGTGAAAGATCTTTTCATTGGGACGGGAACGGGCGCCCTCGGTGCGAAAGGTCCCGACCATAAATAGACCGGGACATGGCCGACTAAAGGGGGAACGCACGTGATATCCGGGCTCGTTAAGACCGGGACATGGCCGACTAAAGGGGGAACGCACGTGATGTCCAGGCTTGTTAAGACCGGGACATGGCCGACTAAAGGGGGAACGCGTGTGATGTCCGGGCTCGTTAAGACCACGACATGGCCGACTAAAGGGGGAACTTAGTGCCGTTGTTCTGATGCCCACATTCAACATCCGGGTCAAAACATACTTCTGTCAAAGCACCACTAGGTGTCCCTACTCAACAGCTACAAACATTACGCCTTGGCTCGCTTTAACAGCTGATATAACGGTTGGCAAACCAGCTGATCAGTAACGGCATGTTTATATATCTTTCAGTCGCTCTACATCACACTCACACATCACACAGGCATTTTGGAATGCACCCATTGGTAAGTAACGCCCCGTGGAAATCTAAATTGAACTGAGAGATTCCAGATCAATTCACATTTGCAAACTGGTCTGTCGGCCTGCATAATTGTGGTAAAATTGAAAACCCGGCTTAGTCTTTTCCTGTCTCTTTGCATGCTCAGGGCTCATGTGAAGTTTCAGATCCATCAGCCAACCGGTTGTGGAGACAAATCGATTCAGACAGAAGGATGGAAGGACGGACAGTTTCCTTGATTCTATGCACCTCATGTAGCCACGCCCATTTGACCCGGTTGTGTGGTCGTGTGACGACTTCCGGCAAAAAAAAGAAAAAGAAAATGGCTGGCTGCTCCAATATCATATAACTCTGAATTAACTAATAATTTAGCCAATTGTATGTAACATACCAAATAAAAGCAAACGGCAAAGAATGCAACGCCATGTAACTGGCTCTTTAATTCTCGCATTCCAGGGAATTACGTTAACGTCTGCGGGTCTTATAGACGTAAGTGGCTCGAGCGCTCGGAGGAGAGAAAACCTTCTGAAGCTTTCTTTGTTGGAGTCCAGGTATGTTTTACAAGAAAGTCATTGTCGACGATAACGTTATCTGACCTGGCTAACAGTGGATACTCTGCTTGCTTGCTGTGTACCGAGCTCAAAGTAGTAGGCTACGTTCTTTGTTTTACCCCCTGAACTGTCCGCTACAAAAACAACTCTCTTCCTCGACGTTCTTTTATATTTTGCGCCGTGACCGCCGGAAGTGTTAACAAGACCCGGAAGAATTTGGCCCACCCCCGCGTATGAACATAAGGTGAATAGCAGGGCCTGTTTCAGCCCAATGGCCCTTGGGTTGATAAGAGAAACAGAGCAGGGACCCACTACGATTGGAAAAAATATATATATTTTTTTCATTTTAAGTGTGTCCTATATTAACATTTACAATCCAGCGCACACCAGGATATCAGGATTGACACTTGTTTTTATTAATAGATTAAATTAATAAGTACTCAATAGATTTGAACATAGGCTACTGAAAATTTGCATCACAGCTACTGGACATCCTCTGTGGTTAGCTACATGCTAGTTTGCTTCGACTCACCAGTGCATTTTTATTTATTTTTTTACCTCACTAACAGAGTTGCCGGGCCAGCTGCAGGCCAATGAGTTGGCCCGTAAGGTTATGTTTTGTCCCTGTCTGTCTGTCTGCTCATCTGACTGTTTCAGTACAAACACGCACAAACACGCCGGTGATCCATTTAGAAACCCCCCCCCAAACTGCTGTTGATCCAAACAGCAGTTGTAATGAATGAGACGGTGGTCCACACTGTATACGACACAGGGGTGTGGAGGAGAAGGGGGGTTGGGGAAGTGGGGGGTGGCGTGTTTACAATAAGTCTGTCTGTGGCTTCATTGTGTGCTAAATGATAGAAGAGAGTCACCTGGAGAGGGGAGGGGGTCCCCAAAGCAGAGGAGGCTTTTTGCAAACCTTTCCCCTTCGCCCTCCCAGGGACACGAGGTAGGGCTTTTTCTTTTTCTCTTTTCAAATGATTATTTGTTGACTTTTTGGTTGTTAAAGCAAAGCCACAGTGATGAGTTGACGGCGAGCGCGGGGGAGACGAAGAATCAGAAGAGAAGAGAGAAACGTGAGGACGTGAGGCCCTTTGTGGGACCTGGACCTTCTCACATGCCAGCACGCCTTTTGTTTTTGCAGCCCCATCAGGAAGGCTCACCTAATTAGACCTGATATCTCCAGCCTGTGCTAGTGTCTCTTTACCCCAATGTTCTTAATGACTTCAGATAGCCATTGTGTGCTGCAGAGCTCCTCTAAGACCAGAGCTGTTTTTTTTTACGGTGAACACACACACACACACGCACACACACACGCACACATGCGCACACGTACGCACACACACACACACACACACACACACACACACACACACACACACACACACACACACACACACACACACACACACACACACACACACACACACACACACACACACACACACACACACATACACACACACACACTATGTTGATACTGCACATACACATAGCAATGTGATATTACATATCCGTAGATTGCAGAAATGTACAATTCCGACATTTTATTCTGGGGATGAGGCGGACCCCCCCCCCCCCCCCCAGCCCCGCCCCCCTTCCCACCCTCTGCTCTAACACCCAGCCTCACCACCACCAACCCCCTCGTCCTTTCTTTCTTTGGGCTTTTCTTCATGTCTCCGGGCTTGCAGCAGCAGCAGCGTGCCTTTCTTCTCGGCCCTACGGAGAGGGAACAGGCTTGTTATATTTTGACTGGAGATATACTTTGGCCACTTGCCTATATGGAAACCACGTCAAAGCACAACCTGGCTTAATTGTCACATGGGCGAGTCCTGGGAGAGGTCTTTGGTGAGGTCCAGGCCTAATAAATATCAAAAGAGCCTCTCATCTCTCTCTCCCTCACCCCTTCTTCTTTTTTTGCCAGTGAGGGAAAACTTGTAAATTAATCTTAGTGTCAAAACAAGACTTTCTCTTCTCTTCGCCTCAGAATCTCCACGTATTTTTCTGTTTTTGTCCCAGAAGTTCTCATCAAAGGGGCATCGCTCTCTGAGACCTCGTGTGTGAGACCGTCCTATGAGCAATTTATACATCTGATGTTTACATACGGTAGGCTCGCAGCTCCTCACTTCATTTAATGAGAGGTTATAAAGCTTGAGCAAAATACACAGCAAAAGAGAGAATATATATATATATATATATACAGTATATATATATCAAATCAACAAATTAACAACAAACAAGCTTTGTGCTCAGGAGTAGAGCATTTAGGAAAGTGGTTTCCTTCATCCTTGATGCAGCAGCTAGAGCAGGGTTCCCCAAAAAGCATCAGCAACACTAAATCTCAAGTCAACACTAGAAACCTTTTCAAGTCATCAAAGCACAAGTCAAAGTCGAGTCTCAGGTCCTCTCTCCATGCATGCGTCTTGCTCCCTGCAAGCTCTGCCATTGGCTCCGACCCGCTCTGACTGACCGGCTGCAACCATTTATGGATTTCCTTTCCGCTGCCTCTGTGTTGAATCTGTCTATCTCAAATGCCTCTGTTGCTGTGCGTGTTGAATCTGTCGATCTCAAAAGCCTGCGCTGCTGTGAAACAACATCAACAATGCTAACTCGTTGCTACACGCTGAAAACGATTGGATGTGGATTGTGCAATAAAGCAGGCCTGCTTGGTACTTTCAGTGGATGGTTGTAAAGGTAAACAGAGCCTCCCCCCCCCGCTATACCAGAGTGGAGGTATTAGCAGCCAGACTCTCCCCCATTGTAGGGAGAGAGTCTGGCAAGCGAGACTACATCTCATGGAAATCAGACCACCATGCACAGGTTTCACAAATTCAAACATTGTCCTTGGTGACTTTTTATGGTAATATATCTTATTCTAGCAGAGAAACAACAGAACCTCATACAGTGCAAAATATATTACAGACAGGAGATAACTCATATCAATCAGACATACATTCAGCCTTCAGTAGCGTATGAGTCTATCCACAGCAGGTTATCACACTGTGTAATAGCCGGCTATGAAACGCCTCTCCATCACTGTCACCTTAGTGATGGATGATGTCATATGTGTCAGAGAACATTATTTCTAATGATTTATAAAGCCTAATCTCACATCTGTCACTAGCTTATTTCCGCCCTGCAGTGCAGTGGGCTCGACCTGCCATAAAGAGACAGTGAACCTGTTTCAGTGGAGGCTTCTAGTGTCCCATGTTACGCTAAATGCTGTCTCATAATATAATATAATTAAGCAATATAGCATGAGAGCCAGTGTGTTGTGCCAAATATATCCCCCTGATCAGCTGTTATCCCACGAGGCCGCAGGCCGAGTGGGATAACTGCTGAGCAGGGGGATATATTCCACAACACACGCAGCTCGAGTGCTATATTGCTTTTATAAAACGGTTTCCAAGTATGATAATATAATAATAATAATAATACTATAAGTCCGACTCCGACTGGCATGTCATTCTGATAGAGTCAGTTGAAACACTACTGTAAGGCGGGACCGCAAGAACATGCGGGTGATTTGATTGGATCGTTCTGGAGACTGAAGTTGACATTGGCCAATCCTGGCTGTTGTGGTTCAAATCATAACTTGTCACTCATAGACATAGTAGAAGGGCTCTCTATTGCAGAGGAAGAACAACAAGCCAATCACCCCCACTCATTAGCTGAGTGAGAGCACCCGAGCAAATCACACCAACTCATCAGCTCAGTCAAATCACCTGTGTGCAGGTGTCTCAGCAGAATCACTCTGCACTTCAAGAGAGACACAGCCACACAGAGGAGAAGACTGTTCAGCTCAACTCAACTCATGAAGACGCTACTGGTACTGTATGAATGAAATTAATAATGATAAGAAATGTTTTCTTTGTCATTGAAATTATAGTTTGAAAAGGAAATGAATGAAATGATAAGCAGTATTTAATTGGAGTGCTTAAGTTTGTTTGGATTAATTTTCTCTGATTGAATAAATTTAACGTGTAAATTTCTGCTTGTTTTGAAGGTTTTCAACCTGATTGAAACTGATTCATCCAGATTCATTCCCCCAACAAGAAAATAAAAGTTGGAAAGAGGAAAAGAGTTGTCCCATTGCATTCTTTATGGTTGACCAGGCCATTTTCAAGTTTGGGCAGGAGCTGAACAAAACAAACCTAGGATAACTTGACAGTTGAAAACCAATGCATGACAGTGCATGAAGACACAACCAGGATTAAAGGTCTAATAAAAGTCTGAAGGAAAACTGTCGAAGCAGAAGGGGAAACTGGACGATTGATCTTCACAAAATGGCGGAGGAAACTTTTGGGAAAACAGTAAGCCAACTGAAGAAAGAAAGGACCTTGGCTAAGAGTGCTTTCACCAAAGCAGCTAACTTCCTCACCAGAGAAGCACAGAGCATGACTCAAATTGAACTACAAGAGGAGTTCAGAAAGCTCACCTCTGAAGCCAGAAGAGTCGGTGAAGCAAATGATGATTATAAGGCTGGTTTAATAGCAGACATTGAAGCCACGGCAGCTGATGGTGAAGAAGCAGAGCTTAACAAGCAACAGGAGGCTGACCTGGAGAGAACAATTAATGACTGTCATTCAAAATTGAATGAAGTCAGGGAGCTGATTCAAGCCAAGCTATGGTCTAGATACGGGCAGGATGAGCTGGAAATTGCAATCCGGGAAGCAGAGAAAGCTTGGGAGGATGCTGCTGCAATACCACTCGTTGCTGTAAATCGAGATGGCTATGAAGTGCAGATGACTTTCATGGAGAAGCTGGTCCAGCAAGCTACTAAAACTCTAGTAGCTTGGGAGTTGTGGATTCCAGCCAAAGAAAAAACTATTCTGGAGAGCCGAGTGAGGGACCTTCAAATGGGCAATAACAAGCTTGAAGCAAGAAGAGCAGAGTTTGCTATAGCACAAAGGATTGCAGAGGAGGAGAAAGGTGCAGCTGTGGCAGCTTCAATGAAAGCAGCAGCAAACAAATCGGCCACACCAGCCACACACACCGCACCCATTGTGAGGATAAAGCCAACTAGTCTGCCCAGATTTAATGGTTGCAAAAGAGAGTTCCACCGATGGAAAAGGGACTGGGAGAGCCTGCAAAGGCAGGGAGAACCCACCGGTTCAGTGGAAGTGAAAAAAATGCAACTTTTGGACAGCGTGGATGAAAAAATCTCCAGAGACCTCCATCTGTCAACATACAACACTGCTCAAGACATGTTCAGAGTATTGGAGAACAGATTTGGAAATAAGTCTACAATTGCCTTGGAAATAATTGAAGACTTGGATAAAATTCCTGCCTTAAAGGTAAATCAGCCAAGGAAGGTTATCGACTTAATCCAAACTGTTGAAAAAGCTCTGGCTGACCTCACTGAGCTTGGAAACACGGGTGCCATCAAGAACCCACTGATAATTAAGTCCATTGAAAGCAAGCTACCAGATGCTGTAAAGAAAGACTGGCTTGTCTTCATGGTAAACCCCCGCAATAATGTCACACCAGACAATCATTTTGATAACCTTCTCAAGTTCCTGAAAACTCAAGAGGAAATTCTGGAGAAACTGGAGCAGCTGGGAGTAACTGAGAAGCCAGAGAGGCAAGAAAGAAAATTTGCTTCTACACGTTCCACAAGGAAAGAAGGATGCATTGTCTGTGGAGATGAAAGGCATAGAGAGAAACTTTTCTTTTGCAAGCGGTTCAAGGAACTGAAGCTGGCTGAGAAGGTGAATGCTGTGAAGAAACTGGGAGGTTGTAAGAGGTGCTTGGGATGTCATGGAGAAGATGATGAATGTACAGACACCTACCTGTGCAGAAACAAAGACTGCAGGGAGGGGATCTCATCTGACCACCATTTCTTTCTCTGTCCAAGGATAGAATCTAGAAGGGGCGATGAAGACAGAAGTGGAAGAGACAGCAGGAAAAAATATAAGCTTACAGAGGAACAAGAGAGATTCATGGCAGAACTCTCCTCAGAAATGGCGGAAAAATGCAGGCGAGCTTTTACCAACAGGACTGCAATAGCAAACTGTGCAGAGAAGTTTGGATTGCTAGAGGCAAATGGATTGAAAGAGCTGCCAGTTATTATGATGCTGCTAGAAGTCACTGCCAATGCAGGTCAGAAGATTGGAACGCTGATCGACTTAGCATCAGACACCAACTACATCACTCACAGAGCTGCTGAAAGACTGAATCTAAGAAGTGAAAACATCACTTTAGTTGTCCATGGAGTTGGAGGAATGGCTATGAAGGTTAACTCTTTCTGGACCAGTTGGAGAAGTCGGAACTCGAGAATGAAGCTGCCAAAAATGGAACGGACTGGAGCTGGAAGATCAATCCAGCAGACTCACCTCACAGAAATGGAGCCGCTGAAGCAGCTGTTAAAATCGTGAAAAGAGCCCTGCATAACCTGGGAGGTGATGGAATCTTCACATGGGGAGAGTTTCAAACATTCCTTTATATGGCAGCCAATCTGGCTAATGAAAGACCCATAGATGCAAGGACTCAGAGCCGGGAGGACGGTGTAGACTACATCAGCCCAAATTCTCTACTGCTAGGCAGAGCTGGACCTAAGGGAGACACAGGAAGCTTTGACTTTGAAAGATACTCTTACAAGAGGCTAAGAGTGATCCAGTCAGAGGTAAACCAGTTCTGGAAGAAGTGGAGTCAGTTGGCTGGACCCAACTTGTTTGTCAGGAGTAAGTGGCACACAATGGAGCGGAATGTTGCCATTGGAGACATCGTCTGGCTAGCGGACCAGAATTCCTTGAGGAGCCAGTATAGACTTGCTAAAGTTGTCAGTGTCAACATGGACAAGAAGGGAGTCGTAAGGGATGTGAATGTCCGAACATTCCCAAGCTACCCAGTCTCAACTGTGAAGACTGTCAAAGACGCTGGCAAAGCCAGGATGGAACTTTCAGCCAAAATCCCTGCGTCGATACTTCACAGAGACGTCAGGCGGATAATCGTCTTGCTTCCTGTAGAAGAGCAAAATAACACTGGAGCTACAGATGTTGAAGAGGAGGGACAAACAGTGGGACAGTCTCCAAGGGTACCAGAAGAGGATCTAGCTCAACCTTTCCAATACCAAAACCTGGATGCTGTGACCTCCTTGGGTTCAAGAACCAGGAGCTCAAGTGGGAGGTGTTGTGGTTCAAATCATAACTTGTCACTCATAGACATAGTAGAAGGGCTCTCTATTGCAGAGGAAGAACAACAAGCCAATCACCCCCACTCATTAGCTGAGTGAGAGCACCCGAGCAAATCACACCAACTCATCAGCTCAGTCAAATCACCTGTGTGCAGGTGTCTCAGCAGAATCACTCTGCACTTCAAGAGAGACACAGCCACACAGAGGAGAAGACTGTTCAGCTCAACTCAACTCATGAAGACGCTACTGGTACTGTATGAATGAAATTAATAATGATAAGAAATGTTTTATTTGTCATTGAAATTATAGTTTGAAAAGGAAATGAATGAAATGATAAGCAGTATTTAATTGGAGTGCTTAAGTTTGTTTGGATTAATTTTCTCTGATTGAATAAATTTAACGTGTAAATTTCTGCTTGTTTTGAAGGTTTTCAACCTGATTGAAACTGATTCATCCAGATTCATTCCCCCAACAAGAAAATAAAAGTTGGAAAGAGGAAAAGAGTTGTCCCATTGCATTCTTTATGGTTGACCAGGCCATTTTCAAGTTTGGGCAGGAGCTGAACAAAACAAACCTAGGATAACTTGACACTGGCGCTTGCTGAGTAGCTGAGAGCTTTCTGGAAACCCCGAATATAATATAATATAATATAATATATTAGAATATAATATATTAGAAAATAATATAATGAATAAAATATAATATTATAGTCTGTATCAAAATATGGACGTACTGTACATAGAAACCGTGACCTCACCCATTTTGTGGACTACCGTTTTAAAGCCTCAAGTTTTGCATTTTGACCGGCACCATGTTGTTTTGTTGTGGGGCTAGGGGAAAGGGGATAGGAAGGTCATAGAGAGTTGGGGTTTGAGGGGTGGGTAAGGGGAGTGGTTTTGGGGTAGGACCATTTTCCAAAACGATTGGCCGTGTTGTTGAGGCACTCCAAACATTGCCTAAGGTGCCATAACACTGAACGGCCACACCACTGTGCTGTGGGCATCAAGGTCTTTGTGCTTGTATGAGTCTGGATAGACATGGATGTCGACTGCTGACTTGTTGGCGGAGGCATACAACCGCAATGCGGTATTTCTAGTTAGCATTTTGCTATGACACTGGTCACATTTGAAGATACCGGACATCGCCACAAAATATCACCTTTCAAATTCCTGTGTGTTTCTTGTAAATGGCGAATAAACTGATTCTGGGTCTGATCTCAAAAGGCCAGTTCAGCCACTTTTCCTAAACATGCACTTCTGTTCACTCAGTTACTGTACCGCAGTCCGTTTTAATAAACACACTCTGCGACAGCTTAGGTTTCCCCCCACCGTCTTAGGTGATACCAGGAAATGTGACCGAGATGGGTACTTCCAATTAACGAGGGAGCGAGGAACAGAGAGAGAGAGGGAGAGAGAGAGGGAGAATGATGAAGGTGGAGATGTGGAGAAACACTGCAAAACCGTTATTTTCTCTTCTCTCCAGATGTGTCAAGCTTTTTATTTTATTTTATTTTATTATTTTTTTTATAGTGAAAACATCTCACTCCACTGCCAGATAATTTCACTTGTTTCAACAAATGTGACTTTTTCTCTCCAGGAGATTGTAACTTGTTTCAGGACATTTTATTGGTAAAAGTGAAATTGTCTTGAAGAAAGTTTCTTGTCTTCATTGTTTTATGATGATTTCTTGAAAGAAGAAGTCATATTGACATGAATCAAGTGACATTTACTGAAACCAGCAGATTATCTGCGAGTGCAGAGAGAATTTGACTCAAAATATAATGAAATAAGATGAACTCCCAACTCGTCAAGACCCCAAATTTGGTACCTAATTTTTCAACATCCAGGGGAGTCCAATAGACTTGCTGTATATAGAATCCCAACAACGTCTGAAATCGATGCCACAGCAGCTGTGACAATGAAGTTATACAGTGGTCAGTCAGGGTGGCGACCAGAGTTCGATTCTCAGCGTGGTCAAAGTACATTTCAACCATAAACATTTGTGTTATTTAACTCTAACCAAACCATTTCTCTCACCTTAATCAAGTTGTTTTACTTGCCTAACCATAACAGTAACATTTGGCTATATGGAATCGTGGCATTGGAAAATGACGACAAAGGGGTACCCAGTGCGTTAAAAAATAAAACACAAAGGGGTCCTGAAGAAATGTCAGTATTTGACAATTTGGGAGTGAAAATGTGTTAAATTATCACTCAGGGATTTTGCCACTTATTTTAAGAAAATTACGATTTGAGGACTCGATGACAGACTAAATGACTTGTTAAGATGGAGATGTTCTTACAGTGTGGACTTGTTTTTTTTTCTTTCTTATAATCTTTTCTTATCAGCCCACTCTTGTCCGTGGCCTCGCCTCCTGTTAACCCAGTTAGGCCTGTTCCATTAGCCGCCGGGATGCTTTATGTACTCGCAACAACTCAATTATTTGTTTTGTGCGATGGAAGCGCGGAGGAGAGAGGCACTCACATAAATCCTCGCTGTTAATTTCCACGTAATGCAGTGGCCGTGATCGCTTAAGACAAGACAATTGATAGCACTGTCAGGAAAGAGACATCTGAAGGAGGTTACGCTGACACTTGTCTCAGACCAAGGTCCCGGAAGCCCTTTGATTCATGTAATACAATGAGAGGAATGGGAGGCCGCAATGCCCGCGCACGTCCCACCCAGCAATATTTGATTCAACATATGAAATCCAGCCATCTCTCTCTCTCTCTCTCTCTCTCACTCTGTCTGTCTCTCTCTCTCTCTCTCTCTCTCTCTCTCTCTCTCTCTCTCACTCTGTCTGTCTCTCTCTCTCTCTCTCTCTCTCACTCTGTCTGTCTCTCTCTCTCTATCGTTTTCTTTGTCATTAATCAATAGACCTGACAGTGACAAACACTCTGAGGTCCCCTTCTCTCTCTCTGTCTCTCTCTCTCTCCCCTCATTGTCAGGCTTGCCGACACATGTATTTCCGTGTCATCTTTTGGAGGTGTCAGACAGACGACCAGGGTGGGGGGGGTTGTGTGTGAAAGTAATGTCAGTTCATTTACAGTATGTCAGCCTGCAGACGGAGATGGTTGTCGTAAAGTTGTGCATTGAGACACATTTAGATTTAGATTGAGTGTCGCTGCCATTTTGCTCGTATTGTATCTTTCAATCAAAAACACACAAGTGTTCAAAGTTTCTCCCTCTTTTCATCTTCCTAGCGGAATACCCGCGTGCGCAGTGCATCCAGTGTAAATGTTGCATTCTCTGCACCCAACCCGTATGGACTGTCTGCTGGCAGGCTGCTATAGCAGGGATTTCCACATGTCCCCGAGACCAATATTATGTTGCAAAAATCTTCGAAAATATAGACGGTTTTAACTTGACAACAAAAACATTCTAAATTGAACCCCCGCTCACTTCCTGTTGCAGTGTTTGCTATGGACATAAAAGAAAAAAAAACATTCAAGTGCAGGACTGACCATTGCGTGAAAACCGTCTATACAGCTGAGCGGCGAAAACAAAAGTAACGAGGTCGAGTGAATATTTCTGCAGTTTGCCGAATGCTGAGAAAAAGTAAGTGCTGTGGGGTTGCGCTCTGGTGAAAACCGTCTATAGCTCCCCAACAGAAACAAAAACATGAGTTGTGAGTGTTCTATAGCCTACAAAGAACTGCCGCGATCGGATTTGTGAAATACGCATTTAAAAAAAATCACGATTTCCCTCTCCCTGGAGTTGTATTCATAGCTTTCAAGGGGCGTTACGTGCTGCCGGGAACGCCCACCTGGCGGTCAAAAAACAAACTTGTTCATTCGCTGCCAGCCAAGTCGACTAGTTTCTCACGCAGTGTTTGTTCAGCCGTTTGTACACACGTCTTTGCAGCCAACATTTCCTCAAAGGTAAGCTCAAGTAACGTTACAATAATGATTAAAATACCCAGTTAACGTTACTTGAGCTTACCTTTGATGAAATGTTGGCGTGTGACGTGTGTACTTTGATGGTAGCCATTTGCCCTCCCCAGCGACTGAACCTCCTCCTGTCTGAGTTTTCTTTCTCCGACGGCATTCTGTAAAAGCACAAGCCAGGCGAAAATGCCAGATACCTGTTGTGCTATCGGTTGCACTAACCGACGAGGAGACACGCCTGGCTTGTGCTTTTACAGAATGCCGTCGGAGAAAGAAAACTCACACACACACCCACACCCACACCAGTCCCCTTACGAGGGAACTGCTTTTTACTGGCAGAGCTGTGCTGCGCGTTTCCAATATGAAGCAGACACTGGAGTCACGGTGCAAAGTGAATCGATTCACCGTGTCAGTATGTCACTAATGAAACAGAGCTGTGCTGCGTTTAAATATTCCTGACTGGAAACTGGAGGAAAAAAGACCGCTTTTTGCTGCGTCTGGTCAGTGCGTCTGGTCAGTGTTCAGCGCCATTGTTGTTTTGAGTTTTGACCGCCAGAAGGGGCGTTCCTTGTACTTACGTAACGCCCCTTGAAAGCTATGAATAGGGTCGCTCCTCCGACAGCTCCTCAACTCTCCTCACTGCAGCCAGACTGCAGGAGCTCTGCCCCCGGCTGATTGGTGCGGTGGAGGCTGCGTAGCCATTGTGCAGCACGGCCAAGTTAGCCCATTAATCTACACATTTGACAATGAATCGGGCCTAATTACCTGATTAAGAAATTCCAGATCCGTTAGGTTACCCGCATTTTACACTTTCTGACACTTTGCATTCTTATTATAGGATCCTCTGGAACAGCTAGCATGGGACACTAAACTCTGGAACCCTCAATCTAATGAAAATCTTGGCTTGGTAACTTCTTGAGGCAAGCATGGACTACCTGCATGGACTACCTGCACCTGTTCAGCAGAGCCAGAAACTCACTTTTTCCTTTAAATTAACTAGAAACAGATTGCGCTCCTGGTATACCGTGCCTCATCCTCATCCTCTTCCTCATTCCCCTCCCCCTGATCATGGCTCATTTCTGCCGTCCGTCATCACATACGTAGCTCGCCGGCTGCGCTGCCTCGCCCGCAGTGCTCCTTTCTAGCCTACCATGCCTCGTCATCCTCCTCCTCATCGCTCATTTCTACTGTCCCTCCTTATTCCACTGCAGCACATAGACTGCAGCGCTGTTCTCTGTGTGTCCGTTCCCTCTTTGTTCAACTTGTGGTCTGGTTCAGAGCAGAAGTAGTGGCAACCGTCGCCACCATGGCATTTGCGGGCACTTCTGGAACAACGTTGTAGAGTTTTAGTCACAATATTGTCCCTGCTTGGTTTCCCCTCGACGTCTCGCCCACTTTGCGAGCTTGCAGACGCAGCTCACGTGCTACATGCACGTGCCCGGCCTCGGCCGCTACGTGGCCTCACATACGCAGCTCGCCCACTACACCGCCTCGCCAGCACAACTGGCAGTTGAGCAGCCACACTATTCCCTAGGGGTGGGGGAAAAAAATCGATTCACCTAAGTATCGCGATTTTTAATGTCACGATTTTTTGGATCGATCTTTTATTCCAGAATCGATAATCGCAAATTTAAATTTTTTTTTTTTTTTTTTTTTTTTGGGTGCTTGCAGTCAGGCCACTCACTGAACAGCAGGCCAGGCGCCGCCTACTGGTTTACTAGTGGTTTTATTACTTTATTAGTTAGTCTGAAGTAATAATTACACTTCAGGGTTAAAGTGGGTGCATCTCATTGTAAAATTGGACTTCAAACAGCCCAAATCTGGGTTCAAAAGGCCCAAATTTCACGCGCGTTGGCCCATATCGGCCTGGCCTGCTTGGTATCTAATGCCCGGCCTGAATTATGATCCCAGTCCACCCCTGTTTTTAACTATATCGCCCAGCCCTACTCATGATATATAATATACAGTCTCTAGTGTATGATTCAACTTTTCCCATGTTCTAATCTAGTGTAAAAAAGCAAACAAACTGAAAAAAGAAAAGAAAAAAATAAACAAAAATCGCAATAAATCGTAATATCGAATCGCAATAATCGTAGAATCGCAATACTTAAGAATCGCAATATAAATCGAATCGGCACCCAAGAATCGTGATAGTATCGAATCGGGAGATAAGTGAATCGCCACAGCCCTACTATTCCCTCTCCAATTATAGTGTCATAATAATAATAATAATAATAATAATAATAATAATAATTCATTTGATATAGTGCCTTTCAATGACCCAAAGGCGCTGACAATATGAGTCCACAGAAAAAGAAAAAAAAACGAGCAACAAGCAACAGATACAGATAACAACACATCTAATCATATATGGGATACATGGAAAACAGAGGGGAGTCAGGGAGCCTGTGGGAGGGACAGGGGCCAGACAGAAGAGAGGGGAGGGGAGAGAGGGGGTGGTGGTGGGTGGAAGAGGTGGTTATGGGTAGGGGAGGTTGTAAGCTTGGGAGAACAGGTAGGTTTTTAGTCCAGATTTGAACATGGAGAGTGAGGGTGAGTCTGACTGGCTGTGGGAGGGAGTTCTAAAGTTAGGGTGCTGCTCTCACGAATGCTCGAGCTCCAAAGCTGCAGCGTTTGGATGGTGGAACTGTGAGGGGAGAGGTAAGATGGTGAGATCATTCATGTTCAAAAACATATCTAAATTAAATAAAACAACACAAACATATTTTTTAAAGATGCAAAGAAAACACAATTTTGTTTTAGGTTTTCTGTATTTTTTCCTCTATCTGTGGTCGGGTTTCTTGAGTTAAGGTTTTGAGCACAAAGTCCTTTCTAGCCTTTAGTGACGGGTGTCGACTTGAAAGTGAATGATTTCTCAAACACATCTAACACGTAGTGCCTCTACGAGGCAGGAAGCCCTTAAAATACCCTTTCATTTACATGGATTCACCTCTCAATACAGCAAAATCCTTTTCAATATTAAGGGAGTCATGACTGCAGGAGACCCTGCAGAAAAAAAGAAAAAAAAACTAACAGCCCGTAATGATTGACTGCTTACTGAGACAGGAACTTTACATTTATAAATCATTAAGCACGTCTCAATATTTTTGGAAGCAACATGATGATGATCTATAACCCCAGACGACAATTCATATTTCCCCTTTTCAGGTTATTTCACTTCATTAATGGAAGCAGCCTGGAGTCCGCAAAATATTTCACAAGAAATATATTAAGCACCAAGATACATAATACAACATAAGTCTTTACTGTATATTAATCACCAAGATACATAATACAAAACTAGAACGACCGCACCGCAGATATATGCCTCCGCCAACAAGTGAGCAGTCGACAAACTGCCAAATGAGAATACATTTCGTCAAGGTGTTACTGAGATATGGCGTTACCAGGCTGAAAATGGCGTTAGTGAGGTCACAGTGACCTTGACCTTTGACCACCAAAATGTAATCAGTTCATCCTTGAGCCCAAGTGGATGTTTGAAGCAAATTGGAAGAAATTCCGTCAAGACATTCTTGAGATATCGCGTTAACAAGCTTGAAAATGGCGTTAGTGAGGTCACAGCAGGGTTGGGGAGTAACGGATTACATGTAACGCCGTTACGTAATCTGATTACAAAAAAACGGTAACTGTAATCTGTCACAGTACATTTTAAGATGTGTAATCTAGATTACAGTAACGGGGGTATAGTAACGACGTTACAGGCGGGATTACATTCGCCCTTGCCTCTTCATTAATTTTACAAAATAACAACAAAAAACGGTGTTGCCCACATCACAGTATAGCACATGACAGTAGAAGCGCGTTAAGCCTGGATTATGCTTGACGCTTTGGCCGGCCGCACGGAAATGAGAGACACGGAATCCGACGAGGAAACGTGTGGAGCTTGTATACTCTGTGTGGGTTTCTGCAGGCGGAATTGAGCGCGAGTCTTGAAAACTCCACTTTGTCCGCCCGTCCGTGTCCGCGTAGTTACAAATTTCGGCGTGCGCACGGCCGCTCGAAAACCGTCCGCACGGAGCCTTGCGGAGGGGCGTGTCTGCTGATTTGACGTCACTTTTCCGCGCGGACACTCGCGTTCCTCGCTGATGCGGAAAGCATAATGAGACCTTTACGCTGTCACTTATCTAAATAACGTTAAATCAACGAGGGGTATATATAGGCCCAGGATGACATATATGTTTCACATAGGGTGGTGTTTTCATTTCATGTTTTATTTGGTCCAATATTGAAATGTCCTACAATTGCAGGTTGTGTTACCATTACACATTATTTAGATCGACCTTTATTTCGGCTCATTTTGTTGCTATTTAGTAGCGAAATGGATAAGCCCAATGCATGCTGGGACAGATGAGGACGAGCGAGGCGGAGCAACAGCAGCAGCTGCAGGCAGCAAACATGATGACAGAGGCACCAGCGCCTGTGGTGCCTCCTCCCACGAGTGCATTCACCACGTCATGGAAATATAACAAGCATTTCACTTTTACGTTCGCTCAGTGTTTAGACAGATCAAGCGTCTTCCACATGGATTCTACTGAAAATGATATTTTCAGTAGAATCCAAGGCGCTTGTGTGTGGGGCTGTCAGCTGAACGTTACGAGCTGCCAGGCAGTGGAAAATCTGCATGCCAACTCTGCATGGGGCGAGAGGTTTTTACTTTCACTTAGTGTTTCACGTCGTGTTTCAAGATTAAAGCAACAAGCTGCGTCTTCCACTCCACATCATGAAAAATACCCATAACATAAATTAAAGTGGTCTTAAAAATAACTTGTTGTATTCTCCTTAACTTCATGTTGGTATAAACATTCTTATCTGGTTATCAATGGTAAAACATGCTTCATCTAGTTAAATAAGGGTTTTAGCCAGGACTCTTGACCAGGACTCCCTGGAAGAAGAGATCTTGTATCCCAATGGGACATTCCTGGATTAAAAAAAAAAAAGTAATCCAAAAGTAACTGAAAGTAATCCCTACATTACTTTTAAATAGTGGTAATCGGATTACGTTACTAAGTACAATTTTTAACAAGTAACAAGTAACTTTAAGGGATTCCTATTTAAAAGTAACCTACCCAACCCTGGGTCACAGTGACCTTGAACTTTGACCTTTAACCACCAAAATCTAATCAGTTCATCCTTGAGTCCAAGTGGACGTTTGAGGCAAATTCGAAGAAATTCCATCAAGGCATTCCTGAGATATCGCGTTAGCGAGCTGGAAAATGGCGTTTGAGAGGCCACAGTGACCTTGACCTTTGATCACCAAAATCTAATCAGTTCATCCTTGCGTCCAAGTCGATGTTTGAGGCAAATTTCATTAAATTGCGTGAAGGTGTTTCTCAGATATCACGTTAACAAACATCGGACGGACGGACAACCCAAATCCATAATGCCTCCGGCCTGGCTATAGCCGGCGGAGGCATAAGTATTTATTCTTTTAGCCAGACCTAGAATAGCCAATAAATGTGTCAGGCTTACTGACTGACTGACTCCCCATTGTTGAAACACGGATGCGTGAGTGCACTGTTCAGTCGACTAAAATTGTATGATATTTAGACAACTAAAACTAGACTAAAACAAAAACAAAATCAGATGACTGAAATATGACAGAAACTAAATGGCATTTTAGTCAAAAGACTATGACTAAAACGATATAAAAATGTGCTGTAAAAATTAACACTGCGTGAGTGTTGAGCGGCAGTGGTAGCAGTCCGGGTACAGCTTAACTAGGCTTAGGGCTGTTCGATTTTGACTAAAAATTTAATTGACGATTTTTTTCTCTCAAAACTCGATTTCCGATTTCGATTGCTCTTTGGAGGTGTTGAAATAAGTTCATTGCTGCTGTCTTTAGTAGCCAGCAGTAGTCACAGCCTCCAGAGAGACTTTACAGCGGGGAGAAGGGACGAGTAGCAGCACGCGTACATGAGAGAGCCGCCCCGCCGTAACGTAATTACCGTAGTTTAAAAAAATCGATTTTACGATTTTCATTTTTTTAACATTGTCCTAACTAATTAATTCGATTACGATTCAAAATCGATTTATCGAGCAGCCCTAACTAGGCTTACCTAGTATTTTTTTTTTACAATACATCACGTATTCAGCTTCTTGAGCACCCAACCACCTCGTCGTGAGCCACACTGTGGCCCCCAACCCCCAGCTTGAGAACCCAGTGCTTCCATTAACATGTTCATTCCCTGTACCTCCAGCCAGCCGACGGGTGGCTTTGACCCTGATCACCTGAGAGTTCACTCACACTCTGCATTGAGTCTCCTCGTCCACACATAATAATAGCCGGTGCAGCGGTGGTGTAACGGACGGGGGGGTGCCCGCGGGCTTTGATTGCGGCCGATTGATTGGAGTTGCTGAGTCTGACCGGCAGATTTTTGCTTCTTGAAGGAGAGGCCCGATGATGACATTTATTTTCACAGTTAACGTCTGCAGCCGCGCCTCCTGCCCCCCAATGTTACATTAGAGATGGAGATGACAAGATGCGCTGAGCGTATATATATGAGGCGTGTACGTGTTTCCTCTCCACATCTCACATAGACCTCCTTTCAAAGCACTTCACATGCTATTCAACTGATATGGCCGTTAATGCGCGCATGCAGGGGGAGCCATTTTGGTGTCACTCTTGATGTGTCTGCATTTCACCACCGTGCTTTTTTCTTTCTGTCTTTCTTTCTTTGAAGCCTCTATAGGAAGCTCTCTCTCTCCCCATAGGAAGACTTTTATGTGCATATTATATGCAACATAATGTGCATATGTATAAGTATTCCACATGTATCTACATAATGCAACAGTTTTCCACATATACCCATATAATTGGGATATGTTGCCATGTATGGTCATATATGAAATTGGAACATTTCATATATGGTGCATATATGTGTGCCCTACATAATTCTGTACATACAGTATATGCATATATGCATTATGTATTATCTGGACATACGACACTTAACTGTTATCAATTACTGTTTCTATGTATTGATACTATATAGACTATATATGGCTATGTAGTATATGGATATGTATGTCTAATTAATATAAAGCAATATGTTTTCCATATATCCACCCACATAATTGGGATATAGGAAGCCTCTATAGAAAGCGCTCTCTCTCTCTCTGTGTGTGTCTCTGTTTCTCTCTGTTGCAGTGTTACTAATTATAACGAGTGTGCCTCCTGGCCTCACGAAACAAAGCCGTCTTTACTGGTCAGAGAGCAGACACATCACTTTAGGCCCTACCTCCCTGTGTTAGTGCGACGCTCTGAATTAAAAACATCCTTCACAGGTCTCCTCTTTGCACGGGAGCCATGCGGCGGCCGTGGGGGGACGATTGATCTAAACATGTGGCGAGCGGGCCGATAGCGGCACCTTAAAGGAGGTGTTTTTTAAAGGGGGTGAAGTGGCCCAGGCGGAGCTCCTCTATGGATCGTCCCTCTGGATCCATACAGTGCGCTGGCCCTCCTGCCTGGGCCTGATTGAGTCGTATGCGGGGGGCCTGTGGAGAGGCTCTGGTAAGCGCTGGCCATTGTCCAGATGCTCACCTACCAGTCAGCATGTGTGTGTGTGTGTGTGGGGAGGGGGGGGACACATAGAGGACACAGGCAGAGTTGGCGGTGTGGGTCAACCCGGTCGCCAGAATAAAACGTTTTGCCTGTCTGCAAACCAGGTATACGTACAATCTCAACGGAAATTTTAAACAAAACGGCGGTTACTTTGGAAACCAGCGGTTACTTTGGAAACCGGCGGTTATACTTCAAAAACATTGCCGCCTTTCTAATGTTAAACGCAAATGAAGCATGTTTAACAACTTGTGTGTGTTTTTGGCAAGTAAAAGGACTTTGGTTATGTTTAGGGAAGTAAAACAACTTGGTTAAGGTTACGGTTATGGCTTGGGTTATGGGCTTCAATAACAAAAACTTTAGGCTAAATGTGACTTACGGTTGAAACTTTCAACACACTGTGAGTTGAACATGGCTCTCCGGTGTGACAGGCAGGCAGACATTTGCTCATTCGAAGCTGATATTTTTGTGACAAACGCACAATGTTACTTTCAAAATGACCTCAAAGTCTCCATTAAATCAACATTATCGACATTGGACATAACAGTTTATGTCCAGGAAAACACAGTATAGTTAATGCAGACCTCACACTGCACTAGGAAGCCTAAATATATATTTCTAACCAATGAAAACATCAGATTTTTGAACAGTCCCCCCCCTCCTATCAAATACAACTGTGTATCTCTCCCTAAATGATCTCCCATTGGCTTAGACTTTTGAGTGATTGCTCGTTGGGTTATGTCCCACCCCCAAAATCCTGTTTCAACGTAAACGGAAGTAAAAAGGTCACTTATGGGGTCTTTAAGGTGTAAATATAGGTCAAAGGTTACACGTTGTTTACATTTCCAACAAGGGGCCTGTGAACATGTGTGTGTGAAGCAAGGTGCTACTGAAGTAAATCATCCTTCCCAGCATCAACAGAGGTCAAAAGAATAAGAAAAGAGACACACAGACACAAAGCGAGTGCTCGTGTTTAGCGTGAAGGAGGACAAATCAAGTCAAACATCAACCCTCAGGTTGTCGCTGGGAAAAGCTTTACGGTGTCGAAGCGAGACGTAACATCTCGCCGTAAAACATCTAAACATATTCATGAAACACGTGAACTCGGGCGCTTTTCATGTCGCACTTGTCTGAGCGCTTCCGTGTTCTGACACAAATATGAAAGGAGAAGAAATCAGACATCAGCCATGAAAGTGGCGGCTGCGGAAGTTCGCTGTGACAAAAGCCTAATGGCCGGGAATAGGTGTTGGTGTATGAATATACTGTAGGTGTTGGCGTACGTACGCCGACCCGACACCTTGTCAGCGGAACAGAGGATCGGAATTCCCCAGCCGATTCCTGGTCGTTCGTCTCCCTTCAAAAAAACATAAACATCGGCGCGTCTCCAACCGCATTCAAACCTACGAAGCCGTCTCAGCTTTTCGAAAAGGCGCACAAAATGCTCGTTTTTCAGCATCTCCTCCACCCGTTCCTCCTCGCCCCGGAGCTGTTTGCCAATAGTCTCTGAATGCACCCTTCACTGGGCTCGAGCACCTTGAGGTGAGCTCATCTCTAATCATTATTTGATGACAAGAAATCTGCAGGCGACGCATCCCAGAGAAACCAAGAGACACACAGTTCCTTAGCAACCGGTGCCGGTAGTCCAAACAATTTCATTAAAGCATGGCACCTCTTAGCAGGTGGGGGACTGTGAGGAGATCAACATTCCCCAGTAGATTGGCTACGCCATTTGCCAACATCACAATTGATGATATCAATTTGTGTGCGAACCAGCTCAAATATTGTAAGTGGATTAAGCAAAGGTGTCAGGAGCGCAGGAGGACAGCGACGTCTTTTCCTGTTTGTTTGATGGTAACCGAACAAATGCTGAGTGCAGAATGTGATGCCTGTATTGTGATGAATTGGAATCACTGTTATCCCCCAAGTATTGTGAATATGCAGGAATGTGTTTGTGATGTTGGTGTGGAGCAGTTAAACAGCACTGACACACTCAGCACACAATATTCATTTCCCCTGGTTTTAGACCCTATGAAGTATGTAGTTATATCACACATTCTGCCAGTTATGAATGCTCTTCATGGGGATGTGGCACAGTTTGTAGAGACAAGACAATGATAAATAACATACAAGTGAACGCCAAAACACAAAATCTCCATCTAAACAAGTCATTTAGTCCATTTTTGAGTCGTAAAATTATAATTTTCTGAAATTCAGTGAAACAATTAGCTACTGCAGTGAGAAAACATATTTTCCGCCGAGAAACTCTGCTAGTGCCCATTGTTGTTCTTGTTTATTTGTTGTTATTACCACGTGCGCGTGGTCAAGCCATCACTTTTTCAGTGTCAGTCATATGGAACGGAAAAGATGCTTTTCACTCCTGGGGACGCTGGATGAGTTTCACTCTCGTTTCCCGAAGGGGTGGTGTGTTTCAATACGCCTGACCCCGCCCGCTTGGGACGCAGCGTCAATTACAACGAGCGCACCTACACACACACACACACACACACACACACACACACACACACACACACACACACACACACACACACACACACACACACACACACACACACACACACACACACACACACAGGACCCACTGCAAAACATCAAGGACTGAAAGAAAACGGCTATTAATCAGTCAGAAATGAGCCAGACATTACAAACAAACGTCAACTTGTGAGTTGAATGTCGATACAAAGAATACAAAGAACTCTGGATGCTCTGGCTGTGTGGAATTCGTTTGTGGCAACATTTCAGAATAAACATTGCATCACAATTCTCGCTGCGGCTCTCTGCACTGAGCCGAGCCAGGCTGATTGTGGCCGTAACGTTGATAAGTCGTTGAAAACAGCAACCTGCATAATTTATCGGCCAGCTCAGCCTCGCCATGGCCGGGAAGGATGCTTGATGAATTAGCGGACGTTACTGTGGTATGTTTGGCTGTGTTTTGCCTTGCATTGGCTGCAGGGAAATGGATACTATGGTACAGTCTAATGCCTGGCCCTGATGTGAGCTGCCAGTAGTAACGTTAGGCATATTTACGACTGTTACATTATCCACACAAGACGGTAACGTCATTCGTGGAGCTTCTTGGTGTTAATCGGTTGCCTATATTAGTTAACCGCGTTTAGCATCAACATATCTTTCAACAGGCAGCCTCACAGCAGCTAACACAACAAGCTGACGCTGTGCTGGGGTCTCATCTATCAGACCTTGCGTAGAGTCCCTACTAACGAGGATCTGCCCCATACCCCGTCCCCTGCAGGGTCAAATCTAACCAGTCAATGCAAAGCACCACACATGAAGTTGCAGCGTGCAGATAAACGAGCCAATGATTATCACTTCAAAAGAAAGTGTACAGTGCTGCCAACATGTTGCTGGCTGCGGTGAATGCAGTGAACGTGACAGAGGACAAAAGAAAAAAAGGGGTCTGATTTGATGGGGGGGGGGGGGCTATTTGGTGTGACATTACACCTGAAACATGTACAGGTATTAATCATTCACTTGCCAGTCAGCAGCACCGAGGCGTGCCTCCATCTCATCCCCTCCTCTCGCCCCTGTGACAAATGCGCACAGACGCAGCTATAGGCCTGCTTGTTACCAAGGATTCTCTACTTACTTCTTAACCGATTTCTGTCATTAAAAATGCTCTGGAATCTCTGTCATCTGCTCGCTAATTATGTGTGTCAATTAGTTTCTTCTCACCAATCTAAGAGTACAACTTGAAGTGTGAATGTCGCATTTTAGCACAATTGCATCATCGCATCCGACACCTGACAACACCGACATGTCCAATCTAGCCTATTGGAGATTTATTTCTTCCTTTTATTAGATTGACATTATCATGCAGTTTTGAGGATAAAGCAGCATCTCCCTACAGGCAGTGGCGTCGTTAGGCCTGGGCTTTCAGGGCTACAGCCCCGGATCTCAAATATTATTATGTATAATGTGTATAAATACAAAAATTATAATAGCTGACCCCCCTCTATTCATCTCTCATTCATGTTATAAAGCCCTAAAAAATCATCACAATGGTATTGGTGATAATACATTTTTAAAATACGGTTAGGTCTAGAGGAAGTTACTCATCTACACTCCTGGAACATCACCCAGGAAATAACAAAGAAGTGTTGTATTTCTCCCGTCAGACTGACAACAGAGACCATCAGCGAGCCAAGGTAGATAAAGTCCAGTAAGAGTAAGGTGTTAAACACCATGATCATTGAGTTGGTTGAAAAACAAAGTCTTTATTCAGTTATTTTATTTCAGTTTAGTTTATTTCAGTTATATTTTGTAAATGAAATGCATTAGTCAACCAGAGTTTACTATAGAATTGAATGGGGGCAACATCATGGGCATCTAATGTATTTGGTACCGGTGATCATCATTGTACGGTCACACACACACACACACACACACACACACACACACACACACACACACACACACACACACACACACAGACAGACAGACAGACAGACAGACAGACAGACAGACAGACAGACAGACAGACAGACAGACAGACAGACAGACACACACACACACACACACACACACACACACACACACACACACACACACACAGTATTATAGGCTACTTCAATATTGGGGGGATGTATCCTTTCTCTCACCCTCTCACCTATCTTTGCTTTACAAGAAGTAACACAAATTACATGGAATAACAATTGCCACCATTTCACGTCATTCCATCCGTGGCTGTTCCCCATCTATTTCTTATTGAAAAATGTGGTGAACTCAACCTTTTTGAGCCATCTCTACCACTTGGTTGAGGTATGCTATGCTAAAGAATTCCACTACAGGTCACTCTGCTTTTTAACAGAAAGCCTTTTCAGTCAATCTGCTCCCAGGAAATTGGAAAAAGAAAATCACTCCTGATGTGGACTAATTTTGGTTGAATTTTCAAAGGTAAGCTTAGTTTTTACTACACGTTATATCATGTAACATGTTACTAAACAGAATTACGTAACTTGATGGGGGGTGGGCGGGCCGCGCTGTGCCCATGGACCCCATCATGCTTAGGGGTCCCAGAGTAAAACCTGGCCATTTCCACCACTGGGTTCAAGGCCACGAAATCTTCTGGCCCTTGTAACAGAAGATCGTCAAGACACTGATGCTGATTTGAGTGATGATGATGACATACAGTAATAGAGGGTATAGGCCCAGGGGATGATTATCTGACCACACAAGCAGAAGTGATTGGGGATCTTTCCTTTGAATCCATGGATGAAGGGGGTGAAACAACTGTACCGGGGTCAGACCCACAGCCATGGGGCTAACAGGGTGAGGGGAGGTAGGGCTGCTCGATAAATCAATTTTGAATCGTAATCGAATTAATTAGTTAGGACGATGTTAAAAAAATGAAAATCGTAAAATCAATTTTTTTAAACTAGGGTAATTAGCCTACGTTATGGCGGGGCGGCTCTCCGTCATGTACGCGTGCTGTAGCAGCACGCGTACATGACACTTCTCGTCTTTTCTCCCCGCTGTAAAGTCTCTCTGGGAGGCTGTGACTACTGCTGGCTACTAAAGACGGCAGCAATGAACTTATTTCAACCCCTCCAAAAAGCACAGTGTGTGAGCACTGAGCAGCGTGTTGCACTGCGGGGTGTGCAAGATAACGATTACCACAACACACGCGCGCGCGCACGAACAAAGACGTTATCTGGATGCTGAAATGTTGCCTTTAGTTCACATAACAACACGTGAGGCCACCGAGTAACGTTAGGACTCACCTCCAAAAGCGCAAATCCACCAGTGTCAAGTGACTGCAGTTAGCAAGCAACAGCCAGGAAGTTAGGCATAGCAAGTTAGGCTAAAACAGGAAGTTGGGTTGTTCTGCCTTCAGAGTAAAAGCGTAATTTGTCACTTATGAAAAAAAGAGGAAAAAAAGAGCTCTGCAAGGCAACAAATGTTTAGAGAAGTATAATAGTATACAAAAATAGAAAATCGAGTTTTGAGAGAAAAAATCGTCAATTAAATTTTAAGGCAAAATCAAACAGCCCTAGTAGGGGGCGCTCGATTCCAAGGGTGGGAACTCTGGAGATGATGCACCACTTGTCCTCTTCTCCCTACTCCCACTTGACAACCAAGGAATTACAGTATATTCCATAAAGACTAAGATCATTCATTTTGAATCATTTTGTCAGATCACTTTTTTCAGGTCAATGTCTCATGTTGAACAAAAATTCCCAAATCCAGGTGTAATGTTCAGGTTAGCACCTATATGCATTTTGGTTGAAATGTTCTCTAAATAGTTAACCTGTGGATGGTTGGACCCTGCACCTCTGTCCCAAAGGTAAAGGCATGACTGATTCACCTGAGCTGCTTCTTCAAAAATACAATCATTAACTTTTCCCCGCGACCCATGAAAACACCTTCGGCACCAACCCTCTACACACGCTCAGTCCACTGGACAGGTGAGAGAGTTCCACCTGGCTTCACGTTGCTTGACTTTGTCCTAACCGCTAACAGGTGACATGCAATCATTAATGAGAACGTGTTGAAAGAGCACCAACGTGTACAAATATCTGACTGTGGCATCCACAAAAACTGATGACGCCTCTGAGAAAACTCTGGCTTGTTTTTCTATTTTTTTTATCGTTTATCAATCAGAAGTCACCTGTTACCTGGTTAAAAAAAAGAGCGATATCGACAACAAAAAATTGCCTTAATCAAATTGAAACAAATTAATATAGCATAAGCCCTTAATTTTATCCTTGAAATGTGCTTACTGCTCCATTACATAAACATTGATTATCCAGCAGCGTTTTAAGAAAGTAAGGTTGTATCATGGGTTTATGAAGGATTAGTCTGACTGCCTGGAAGCAGGCTGCGTGGATAAGCTCTGCCATTGGTCCTGACCACTTCAGTCAGCAGTGGAAGAAAATCCCTTTCCGCTCCCTGCAAGCTCTTCCATTAGATCCTACATTCATGGATTTCCTTATTGTTCCCTACGTGTCGCTCTTTATGTCGCTCTCAAATGCCTCCACCACTGTGAAACAACAACAACAACAATGGCAAGTTTTGACGAAGATAATATAATAAGTGACTTTAAGTGCAGTTACGTACAGTCCCAGGTACAATTCCAACTTCACTTCTACTAAACTACTAATACGAGTGTATACCGGTCCCTGTGTGACTGGCCATTTAGTCAGGCCTCGCTCACAGAGTTGGCATGCAGCCTCTCCTCTCTCTCCCCAGAGGGTGTTCATAGTCCACTGCATTTGGCTGATTATATCTCTGCTCACCTGTGGGCTCCTCCACTCTGGAGCTCTCCATGGTGCTGAACCTATCTTGAGTCATTTTGGCCACTAATTAGCCATGTTTGCCCATTTTAGTCGGGTCTAATGACCTAATTTAAAAATCCGGCTCCGTTAGGTCACCCGCAAGGGTGCCCTTTACACTTCCTGAAAGATTCAGCCCAATCGCACGTAAAATCCCATAGCTGTGGCCCAACACAAGTCTGATCACTCACACACAGACACTTCGCATATACAGTATATAGGATTATAATAATAAGACTCATGTACATTCTAACTTCAAGGAGTACTGTATTACACCCTCCACTCTACATGCAAAGATTAAATGACAGTATGTGTAGGATAACATGTTTTATGAACTCAACCTGTATTTCCTCTCCTGTAGGTTGTGACAGGTAATTTAACTGAGCCAGGTTGCCTCGCTGCAACCTGCCAGTGCATCAAACTTTAAAGGGCCCCTCTGAGCACCTGCCGCGATTAGCTGCTAATTGGCAGCTTTGTGAACGAGCCAGGTTCTGCCACAGAACCTTTTTCTTCTCTTTTTTATTATTACATTTAATTATTTTAATCGGGCAGGTCAATTACATGAGCAGAAATTCAGATTTGCAGCGACGGTTTCTGGCAAGTCATCTAAAACTCGGCGTACGTGGCGGAGATTGCCTGGTGTTACCTCATCCCCCTGCATCCAGGCCCGCGCTCACATCAGTAGGTGAGGAGGAAGAGAGAGGAGAGGAGAGGAGAGGGGCCAGGGGAATGATGAAACTGTGTGTGTGTGTGTGTGTGTGTGGGGGGGGGGGGGGGGGGGGGGGGGGTGTCTTTCTGCATTACTGGCCACGGCACCGGGAACAATCGGCTGTGATGTTATCTGATGATATCTCTATTTAAAAGCTGATCCTGACTCCTGATCATTCAGACTGCAGTCAGCACTTGAGAGGATGTGGAAGTGAGTCAGTGGACATTAATGACCAGTGGAGAGCAGCCAAATGATGCGTTCTCAGAGCACTTTTGATTTGAAAGACAAGATGAAGATGGGTCTCAGAGGGTCTGCGTGATGTATTCTGACTGAAACAAGAGAGAGGAGTTTGATTTGACCCTTCTGTGGGAACGGAGGCCTTGCCCACAGCCAGGTGGGGGTGAGGAGACCCCTCTCTGTCAAAAGGCTAATAATTAATGATGAAATGTTAGCATGTTAGCGCTGCTGTCGGCTGCACTGATGCCATTAGCTCAGCTGAGTGGAGCCAGGCCCTGTGCTCAGGACCTGCTACAGCTGTCACCAAGCTTGCTTAATTAGCCCCCTCGCAGCCCTGCGGGCATTCGGCGAGGGCTTTGACGTTGTACAGTTAGCACGTTTTCCACTTTAGTCTCACAATTTCATATACAAATCAAATGGCTCTTACTAAGTCACTGGTCTTACTAAGTCACTGCGGTCGCTCCTCCTCCACTACGCTCAGCAAAGAAGAAGAAATACGCTCCAAATCTCAGCCTTTCTGAATGCTAGCCACATCAGCAACCTTGTAGATGTACAAGCTATTATGTATAAACTAAATCGACACCGACTGGTTTGCTTATCAGATTTTGTCTTAGATACTGGAAAACGGTAATGGAAACTACCAAACAAACAATTTGGGACGGTCCTTTTTGATACTTTAGGTGCTGAGAGACGTTGCATCTGTGAGATATCACAAATGCTGTACAGTAATGTACAATAATAAATGTACAAAGCGTACCAGAATATAGTTGATAAAGATGGATTTAGATTTTCTTCCCCCATGACAGATGACTTTACCGTTCCATAATATCATAATGAGATATTACCGTGCACATCCCAGGTGTGAATGTGTGTATAACTGTATGGATTTGCAGGAGTATGTTCATTCAGCAAACTCCTCCCAGGTCAAATATACAAAGATGTATTCCGCGCAGAAGTCGGCCTCACCTGCCCCTCGGCTAGCACACGGCGGCATGTAATATTTAGCGGTGTCAGATATCTCAACCTGTCTGCGCTGAGAGGGAGAGAGCTAAGTTTACCTGTGTGCCGAGGGGAATGCTCTCACGCCAACCAATAAACTTTAATATTTCATCCGGCCTGCACGATATGTTTAGAGACCTCTCGTCACTTACAAGTTGTTCTGAAACCAGAGAGAGAGAGAGAGAGAGAGAGAGAGAGAGAGAGAGAGAGAGAGGAGGGGTGTATATCCACTCTCGCTTTGCTGAAAGATTATTTCCGTACCTTTTCAAACATGCTCCCGTGAATTATTTACAGTATCCTTGCACTGCTGCACCCGTACCGCCAGGATAAAACTGGCTGGGCTTTTTACAGCACCTCTCCACGGTGAAAGTGTACCTTTTGGAGGACAAAAAGACGACATCAGAGAGAGAGAGAGAGAGGGGGGGGGGGGGGGGGGTGTTCTCCCCCGGGGGGAGAGAGAGATAGAGGGGGGGGGGGGTTCTCCCCCGGGGGGAGAGAGAGAGAGAGAGGCAGAAAACGTCACTCGCGGGTAAAAAAACAAATAGCCTACAACACTTGCCTCAAGCTCAACCTGTAAGTCATAAGTCGAGGGGTTTGTGATAGTCTCTGAATTATAGATGCGTGCTCAAAGTGATCACTAGAAGGCCTACGTGTTGCACTTTCCCCCAGCCGAGCAGCAGCAATGCATACCCTGCCCTACTGTATGAGAGGGATATGAGAGACAGTCTCTACTTTAGAACTCTGAGTGGAAAGTTTCAGGTGCGTTTTACAGTTTGAGGTTTAAGGTTCATACAAGGTTCTTTAGTAGAAAATGATCTGCCTTTTTCACAGCAGCCATTTTTGGTCTAAAAGGGTAAACACAGGTGCAACCAAAACATTAATGAGGGGTTCCAACTTCCAATCCATTAGGTGTTCCAGTGCTGGGGCCCTCATTAATGTTTTGGTTAGCACCTGTGTTTACCCTGCCTTTTAGACACAAAATGGCTGCTTGTGAAAAGGGCTAATTGAAGATCCGATCTGATTTGGCTCAAGGAAGGGGGCGGAGCTAGGGAGTAGGGGGCCGTAGCTAGGGATAGGAAGGTCGTAGAGAGTCGGGATTACAGGGGTGGGCAGGGGGAGTGGCTAGGAGGATGGGGCGTAGTCAGCAGGAAAGGGGATGGGGCTAGGGGAAAGGGGCCATAGCTAGGGATATGCAGGTCATAGAGTCAGGGTTCGAGGGGTGGGTAGGGGGAGTGGCTGGGAGGATGTGGGTGGGTCCGGGTCAGGATTCTGATCCGACTCACAAATCATATCGGACTGGAGTATTGGCCTTGGTGGCAGTCTGTGCTCATCCACTCTAGTTCACAGTTTGTTAGAGCTAGGACTTAACCTAATACATAAATTCTACTGACTACAGCTTCTTAAAAACATTTTACGTTACGTTTTCCCTTTTTATGTCCAAACAATCATCATGAAAACATTTACACAATTCATTGCCCATCCCTTCACCACAACACCTGTATAAAGTACAGATTCAGCATCCTCTCAAATTGTCATTTGTACCAAAATTCCATCATAGCTTCAATTCCCATACAAATATTTATCATTATACAACAATCCACATAAAAAAAAATGCAAACATATATTTGTCATTATACAGCAATTCATATACAAAGAATGCAATGACTACAGCTTCGTGCTGCTTCCACCCAAAATGTCACCATACTGTTGCAGGAAGAAGTGGAACACAGAAGTAGGAGAAGAAAGGCTCTTTTCAGGATTGGCTCCAGGCCAAACAGAGAGTCCAGTACATCAGTGAGCAGAGCCACGTGCCGCTGGCTGCTATCTCCTACTGGACCACTGGAAGTGCTCTGATTGCAAAATGAGAAGTGATTCTTTAATGACGACGGTGTGGGCCTCTTCAATTTAGTATAATCACAGCAGAGAGTGTCTCGAGATGAAAGATTATCAAAGGAGCTCTATGAGATAGCTCAAAAAATTAATACTATCAAATAGCCCCCGATGTTCACTTATCAAGAAGGTTGCACCGTGATTAAATAAAAAAAAGCACAGGTTTTTCATTTTTCCCTTTTCAAATGAGAATCGCTGTGATTAGTGCTCGTTAATTTTTCATTTTCTGTGGAAACTGGAGGGACTGTGATCTAAGATTTGAGCGTTGGGCATTTGTTCGAGAATTGTGCACTACATCAAAATTTCCAGTATAGTCGTTTGATAGAAACAACTAGGATAAAACAATTGTGTGTACGGTGCTCATTTCACATATGAAAGGATTATTTACCTCCACGTCCAGAGCAGAGGAAAACCCATGGTACGACAAACTATAGTACCTAAATCTAACAATGTTGTCAGTTAAAGAAAAATACATAGCCTATAGGCTACTCGGCAGCAGTAGCTCTCCAACTCTGTTGATCTGTGTCTTCATGCTCCGCCTCTCTCTCTCTCCTCTCTCTCTCTCTCTCTCTCTCTGCCCATTCTAGGTCGATTTGACAAGTTCCTCATCTGTGTATTCAGGTTCATAAAGACATCCCCTCAAATCTGGCATAAACACCATGGGCTCTATCGTTGCAATGGCCTTAAATTAGCACTTAGCGCCAGGTGCAGCGCATATTAGTGGGCGTGGACCGGCGCACTGGCTATTCTCGTGTCGGTGCTACACGCGGCCTTAACCATTATAACCAGAGAATTATTCACAACTGTGCTCATTGGTGAACTGCAGTTACTCAATGACATTCTTCCTTTCGAAGCTCCGATCCACTCGATCCATGTCCGGGTTTTGGCTGCATGCTGTCATCTCTGCCAATTTGGATATCTCAGCACATCACAGATCATAGCCTGAATAAAACAATTCAACCTACAGCCAGGCAAATACAGATCTGTTCAGCAGGGCTGATGCGGTCTCCCTGTAGCCTACAATATAGAACGTTAACTATCTGTGACATTCCTGATAGCATCCAATTCCATAATCTTTATGTTGTAAAGATAACTTTCACAATAGTGAACAATAGGGGTGGGGGAAAAAATCGATTCACCTAAGTATCGCGATTTTTAATGTCACGATTTTTTGAATCGATCTTTTATTCCAGAATCGATAATCGCCAAAAAAAAAAAAAAAAAAAAAAAAATTTGGTGCTTGCAGTCAGGCCACTCACTGAACAGCAGGCCAGGCGCCGCCTACTGGTTTACTAGTGGTTTTATTACTTTATTAGTTAGTCTGAAGTAATAATTACACTTCAGGGTTAAAGTGGGTGCATCTCATTGTAAAATTGGACTTCAAACGGCCCAAATCTGGCTTCAAACGGCCCAAATTTCACGCGCGTCGGCCCATATCGGCCTGACCTGCTTGGTATCTAATGCCCGGCCTGAATTATGATCCCAGTCTGCCCCTGTTTTTAACTATATCGCCCAGCCCTACTCATGATATATAATATACAGTCTCTAGTGTATGATTAAACTTTTCCCATGTTCTAATCTAGTGTAAAAAAGCAAACAAACTGAAAAAATAAAAGAAAAAAATAAACAAAAATCGCAATAAATCGTAATATCGAATCGCAATAATCGTAGAATCGCAATACTTAAGAATCGCAATATAAATCGAATCGGCACCCAAGAATCGTGATAGTATCGAATCGGGAGATAAGTGAATCGCCACAGCCCTAGTGAACAAGCACCCCGACTCGGCTCATTCAGGGCAGGTAGTTTTATAACTTGTAGACGACCTGCTGCACAGGCTAAATGATGCACATAAATATAGCCTACATTATGTAAAGTCATTGCATAAATGTGTTTTTATTGTAAAAGTACATGTGAAGTAAGCCAAGCTTTATTGGAGCGGACATCACAGTAGAACCGTGTTACGCTATCACTCATCTACAGTATATCACGTTAACTTTGCGAGGGATATATATTCCACCTGGATTACATATATGTTTCACATAGGGTTGTGTTTTGATTTTTATGTTTTATTTTGTCCAACATTGAAATGTTCTAGAATTGCATGTTGTGTTAACGTGAATATTATTTATATCTACCACTTAGCCTATTTAGGCTGATTTGGTTGCTATTTCTTGTAGAAATGTATTAGCCTCAATGCATGCTGGGAGATTTCACATGTGTGGCTTTGGTAGTGCGCAGGGAATATTTGTTTGGGCAGAATTATATTGTTTTCTCTCGCTACCTTCTCCCCCACTGCACAGGTAGGGTGATGCAACATGAATGACAGGGGCTCAAAACGACGGTATAACATCTTTTTTTTCATCGGTCATTGTGCCTGTCTGATCCACGAGAGAGAGGGAGTGAGAGAGAGCACAGTAATATCCCCAGCGCACTGAATAAGGCCTGGTTTTGAAAAGCGATAAGCGCTAAATTAACACCAGGGGGGAAGATAGCGTTAGGCCGGTATTTAAGGCCGAAACGCCCATTCTGGCCTATTCTGGCACTGTGCCATGCCTCTTCGGCGTAAAGTGCATTTTGGGGCCTAAAACCATGATGCTATCTTCCCGAGGCAGGCCCAAGGCGTGTTTTTTTGCGTTTAATGCCAGTTTTAGTGCTTAAGGCCAGTGGGAAGAGCCCGGGGTATCTGAAATGATTGTATTGATGTCTAGTCAAAAGCTTACTTTATCTCCCGCTGCTCTTTATAATCCGTATGACATTATTGCATACGAGCGGCAATTGAATTCAAATGAATCCTCCATAATCTTGAAATAAGATAATATCTATAGGCTATGATAGGGTACTACACCAGAGCTACACAGAAAACTGAGTCAACTTTGACCTGCCCCGGATGTGCTTTTCTTCTTCTTCTGTTTGGTAACAGAGGAAGAAGAGAAGCGCTTCTGTTTGGTTGTTTGTTTGGTTTAAAATCACTGTACATCACAGCCTCAAGGGGCTTATTACATTTATAAAACGCTTACTATAACTGCCCACCTCGTAAGCTTTGAGCAACAACAACAAAATGCAATATTGTATAACACTGTATAGTGGCGCATCATTCTGTGCTATACACCAAGGAGATATACCTGGGAAAACAGCCCAAGGTACGCCGCAAACAGTACAGTATTCCCTCCATACTAGCTTAGCTGCAAGGATAACGTTAGTCACATGAAATGGTTAACAAGCTAATGTTTTGGTCACTCAGTGGCGTTTTGGGGCTGACAAACAGGCAGTGGGCTAACATTAGCTAACATGGTACAGTACTGTGATGCGGTGTTTTTAGATAGTTTTAGAACGGTTTCAACACGGCTCAGCCAATCATAATCAAGAAAACAGAACTATACCCAGAGACGGCTGGTATCAATGGGCTAGGGGGGCTAAGCCCCCCCTATCATTTCCAATAAAATGAGAAAAGTATTATTATTATTTATTCTTTACATACATTATATCAAACTTAGAATTGGTTGTTTATGTTGGTGTAACCTATAGAGCAGCAACAGCGCCATCTGTAGTCACAAGAAAATCAGTAAATTGGGCTAGCTTTGTCCAGCCCCAAGACACTAGTGTCAGGCTTCAATCACCTTTGTTATAAGTGATTGACAAGTGTCTGGCACGCCCCCCTTGAGCTGCCGCCGTCTACGGCCCATTTGGGCTAAACTCCTGCAGCCCACCAGACAGAGGAGGCTGGCCAACGAGACTCTTCACAACCAATGACAGCTCGAATGAGATTCACACACATGGACTACTTCCTCATCCATTTTCCTTCATGTTTGACGGGGGAAATTACAAGTGTAGAGACTGGAGGCACATTGGCACAAAGGGACACAACAAAATAGTAAGTTTTGTGTTACATGGTTTGAACAGCAGACAACAGCTGTTGCTCGTTAAGAGATCAAAGGGAAAAGACGTGGACAGCTCTCGCTCTCTCTCTTCTCTCTATCTCTCTCTTTCGTTCTCTCTCTCTCTCTCTGTCTCTCTCTTTCGTTCTCTCTCTCTCTCTTTCGTTCTCTCTCTCTCTCTCTCTCTCTCTCTCCTCAATCGTTGTCTGATAAAGACGGTCTGAAATCTGTGGGAATGTGTTGGTTTTGAATGTAGTCTGTTCTATCATGTAGCCTATCACACCATTCTTGCATACTGTATCTTGTTTTTGTTAAAATGGTATGTGCTAATGTGTAGCCTACAGAGCAAAATAGTCAAATTGTGTGTGTGTGTGTGTGTGTGAGAGAGAGAGAGCGAGAGAGAGTGTGTGTGTGAGAGAGAGAGAGAGAGTGAGTGAGTGATACAGAAGGTTTTGCATCAGGCAAGTGTCGTTTGTTGCTGCAATTTGGTATCTCGGATGCTGCTCGGATGCTGCAGCATGAGCTTTTGATGGTTATAATTTTTTAGCCCCTCCACCCAATATCACCACCAGCCGTCACTGACTATACCTATCTCTGTTTTATAACGAAACGTAAACCTCCAACATTTTATACCAAGATAGGGCCCCTTGAGTTAAGATTTTCCTTTGAGTCCAAGTCCATAAAATAAATTGAAAACTCCTATCTAATAAGTCCTAACTATAATCGCACAAAAATATATAAACAGGCTCTAAGATGGCCGATGTGCTCCTCTTCTGCTGCACCAAAGCAATATGGAGGTCTCTCTCTCTCTCTCTCTCTCTCTCTCTCTCTCTCTCTCTCTCTCTCTCTCTCTCTCTCTCTCTCTCTCTCTCTCTCTCTCTCTCTCTCTCTCTCTCTCTCTCTCTCTCTCTCTCTCTCTCTCGCACCGGGGGCATCTTTCTGCATCAGAGGAATTCCCTGCCAAATGCATGCACTACCTCTCAGGCTAATTCAATTAGAGGGGATCAAAACTACACAGCGGCTTTTGTGCTGGACACAATGTTGTGCTTCACGCGCTCTCTGCTCTGGGGTGAATCTCTGCCAGTTAGCCCCCTCTCTGCCCGCAGCGCCGCGCTGGACTCGCTCTAACACAGTCAACTTTCTCTCATTTGCTTGAATGAGAAAGAATTATTAACTGATAATAAGAAAGGAAGCGAGTGGGAAAAGGGTGAACTCTGCGGCACCTGAAGCTGCTGTGATTTCTCTTTTTTTACATTGTTAATTCCAGCCTAAAACGAGGCATTCAGGAGTAAAATTGCTGTGCAAATGACAGGAACGATTACCCTTGTAATTCCTCTTCTTTGGCAAATGTGTGCAGCTTTGTTGCAGCGCTAACTGGATCAGCCCGCTAACAAGGACGGCTAACCATGTAGCATTAACCACAACCTCTGCGACGCATGGCGGGGTCATTGTAAGGTTACTCCACTTCACAGGGGACAGAGACTGAATCACACATATTATTCTGGACTGGGATGTGTAACAGACACAGACTGCTGCATTGTTCAGGTTAGACTGGTTTGCTGGGTGCCTTTGCAATGTATGATGGTTACATTTAAAGGTGCTATACAATTATATATCATTGTCAGATTACCTATCAGTAGATATGCTATCTTGGTCTA
This sequence comes from Poromitra crassiceps, assembly GCF_964638095.1. NCBI lineage: Eukaryota > Metazoa > Chordata > Actinopteri > Beryciformes > Melamphaidae > Poromitra > Poromitra crassiceps. The sequence goes on from NC_139625.1 coordinate 77,045,009, forward strand.
ATGACAATGAGTTCATGTTGGAGCTGATTGGTCTCAAGATAATCGACAGACCTTGTGACCAGTTTAATTTAGGAACTCTTTCCTTTTGACCGAATTACAACCACTATCTGTTAGCTACATGTAGCTGCTGACCTTGTTGGTAAAGGTAAAGGTAAAGTCCCACTGATTGTCACACACCTGAGTGTGCGAAATTTGTTCTCCGCATTTGACCCATCCCCTGGGGGAGCGGTGAGCAGCAGCAGCGCTGCGCTCGGGAATCATATGGTGATCTAACCCCCCAATTCCAACCCTTTGATGCTGCGTGCCAAGCAGGGAGGCAATGGGTCCCATTTTTATAGCCTTTGGTATGACTCGGCCGGGGATCGAACTCACAACCTCCCAGTCTCAGGGCGGACACTCAAACCACAAGGCCACTGAGCTGGTTATGTGTTGTGAGCAGTTTCATATACACCTGCCAACGTCTCACCAAGTGTGCATCATCATTCCTTACCATTAGCTGCATTAGCTTAGCCTGTAATGTTAGCACATTTCTTTCTGAGCAGTGATTATACTCTCAAAATGAACATAATAATGTTTTAGTGAGGTTAAAATAACACATTACTTCAGTAGTGCCGAAGGAAGAAACGGGGCTTGTGGGAAGTGTAGTCTTAGGGGCTGTTCAGACAGGACGTGTGTATTTCAGATCCGACCGCTTTGGAAATCATGTCGACAGCACTTCCAATGCACACCGACCAGCCCCCGGAGCGTTTTCTTTTTTTCGTGGGAGGTGCTTTGTTTTGTTTTTCCCTGTCATCGCGTGCAGTACAGTTCAGGACGCAACGATCACATGGACGTTAGCCAGCTATCTTTGTCTGTTTGATGTTGTTGTTTTTTTTCGCACTGTACTCACAAAAGCCAGATTATTGGCAAATTCTGGCAGCAGCAGAGTCTGAAGATCCCCCTGTCAGGAGAAGAGGTAGGAGGAGTGACATTGACGAGCAGCGTGCTTTTCCTCCAAATGTTCAACTTTTTTTTTTAGCTTGAGGCGCCCAGAGCGCCCCGCCCAAGAACACTAGCCTCCAAGAGTGCTTAAACGGCAGGTGCGGTTCTTGAAAGAGGAGTTATTGAGTTATTCTGTGTGAATTAAGTGTTGTCTTTTTACAGAAAGCCGGTGGATATCCCGGGTTAAAACTGACTTCTCCATTTGGACGAAGGGAGACTGGTGAATGGCTGACAAAGCATCCAGTAAACAACACTCACAAGCTAAAGTTAAATGAAAGCTGCGTCTCACTCCGCTCAACTAAATGCCTAAACTTCTAAACACCAGTGCAGTTGGCAGCTCCCCCTCCCCCCCGCCCCCCTTTTTTTTGCAGCACGCTCCTTGAGATAGTCACACATTATGACCAATTTACAGCAGAATGAATCAATTGAAAGAAGTGGCCTGTTGGTGGCTGCGAGGCACAGAGTCTGGAGAAAGAGAGGAGAGTGAGACAGAATGGGGAGGGGAGAAAAAGTGATTTGGATCAGCAACAGAAGTCTTGAGTGTGTTTTGCATGCCTGCAGGAAATCTCTCAGAAGTCAAAGGAAGTACCCCCCCTCTCGTCTCCTCTCCCCTCCCCACCCCACCCCACCCAACGTGTCTGGGGTCGTGTTGGCAGCAGCAGCAGATTAAGAATTAATTCAGCCGTCAAAGCCTGCTTACCTTGACGTTAAGGTAAAGCGTCTGATAAAGAGGAGAGACATCTGCGCTGTGTTCCCCTGCCTCGCCAATTACAGCCCGCCTGCTGCAATCTACTGCAACACCATGAGACGAGAGGCGGGCGAGTGCTCAGGTCCACAAACCACTGCTCAACATGCATGTCTCCATACGAGACAACCTGAGGTGAACACAGCGTGTGGCATACTGTAAAGTGACAAGCTATCAAGTGATAAAAATGCTTGTTACAGTCTTGTTGCCACGTCTCTTCCCGAAATTTCGGTGTGCTCCATGTCTCATTTGGTGCTTGCTAGGCTGCTCTAGAGCGTCATTTGTGAGAGATGACAGGTGCGGGCCCGCCGGCAGGCCCACTCAGTGGGGGGAGAGGTTAAGAGTAATTTCCAGGACCCCTTAACCGTTAAGGGGTCATTAAGGTCGTTAAGAGTTTGGAGTGAGATCAGGTTGTATTGGCATGAATCAATGCAGTGAGGGTATTTGACCAAAAAGATGAAAGCTGATACCTGTACTGTAGGTCTGCGAGTAGAGAAACTCACTTGATAGCTTGTCACTTAAAAAAAATAAGGATTCTTGTTAAAGTTCGTCTTCAGCAAGATAATCTTCACAAACGAGGTCCACTTTTATGACTTTTGAAGCATTTTCTGAAAAGAAACACACATTTATGCTTCAAAAGTCATAAAAGTGGTCCTCATTTGTGAACATTGCTGAACACAAACTTCACTGTTTCATACACTTGTGTTAACCACAGACCTTAATTCATGCATTTAACCGAAATCCGCATACTAAAATTGCATTGCCTCTTCCCCCTATATGAACCAGAAGTGCTACTTGCGGACTCATTCCTGCGGTTCTCTAAGCAATACAGCAAGATAATAAATACAATTTCAATATTACATCATACTGTCGTAAATCCAATTCATATTATAATGACAAGTTATCCATCAATTCTCTATTCAGAAGATACTGTTTTAGTCATACTTTAAATCTAGTTGATTTGCATTGGAAACAAGAGAAAAAGCTTCATTCACTTATTTGCAGAAAATTATGATTTTAGGACTCGATATTTGACTTAAAGACTTGTTAAAACCTCTTGCATGGCACCCCGCCGTTACGTTTCTGATTTTTTGCTGTTCATCTGTCATTTATGTGATTAATTAGGTAGTTAATTCTGAACAATCCTGTTCATGCTGCATATCAAATTAACCGTCTGAATCTTGCGCATCGAACCATGTCTTCCTTTTTCAGATCAGATCAACACAGCAGAAGTTATAGCTGTCTTTGTACAAAGACAAAGACAACATTTCAGATTATTTGGCTTTTTCAAATGGCTTTTTGGAAATCCGCCTAGGTATCTCCCTACAAAAACCAGTGCCAAATACTCATGTTTTGGTATTTTTTCATCTTCTTTGAGTTGGGATGTGGTAAGGCCTGTGGCTATGTCTCCATTGGGTTTCTAGCCATAAATACAACAACCACAGGTAACTGTTTACACTCTAAAAGTGTTTTTTATTCTAGGCGAGAATCAACCACTGTGTTTGAGCTGGTGTTACAGGGTCAGTAACACATAGAGTCATTCTGACACTTGGAACAGAAACTTCAAAGTCTTACCTTTCAGAAAAGGTCAGGCAGTTGTCTGTAACCCTAGCGGTTCAGCCACAGTAAACATTTAAGTTTGGGTATGTCGTTTTCACCATTTTCTTCAGAAATAGGTGGCTTTAGAAGAGGTTTTAAGATGAACTTGTTATTGCAGTGGAGTGTGGTTTTAAGTTACGTTAACTTAAGATGAAGTTGTTATTGCAGTGGAGCGTGGTTTTAAGTTACGTTAACTTAAGATGAAGTTGTTATTGCAGTGGAGTGTGGTTTTAAGTTACGTTAACTTAAGATGAAGTTGTTATTGCAGTGGAGCGTGGTTTTAAGTTACGTTAACTTAAGATGAAGTTGTTATTGCCGTGGAGCGTGGTTTTAAGTTAAGTTAATTTAAGATGAAGTTGTTATTGCCGTGGAACATGGTTTTAAGTTAAGTTAACTTAAGATGAAGTTCTTATTGCCGTAGAGCATGGTTTTAAGTTAAGTTAACTTAAGATGAAGTTGTTACTGCCGTGGAGCGTGGTTTTAAGTTAACTTAACTTAAGATGAAGTTGTTATTGCCGTGGAGCATGGTTTTAAGTTAAGTTAACTTAAGATGAAGTTCTTATTGCCGTAGAGCGTGGTTTTAAGTTAAGTTAAGATGAAGTTGTTATTGCCATGGAGCGTGGTTTTAAGTTAAGTTAAGTTCAGATGAAGTTGTTATTGCCATGGAGCGTGGTTTTAAGTTAAGTTAAGTTAACTTAAGATGAAGTTCTTATTGCCGTAGAGCGTGGTTTTAAGTTAAGTTAAGTTAAGTTAAGATGAAGTTGTTACTGCCATGGAGCATGGTTTTAAGTTAAGTTAACTTAAGATGAAGTTCTTATTGCTGTAGAGCGTGGTTTTAAGTTAAGTTAAGTTCAGATAAAGTTGTTATTGCCATGGAGCGTGGTTTTAAGTTAAAGGAGGACTTACCCCCTAGATATGTATTAGAACAGTGATTTGAAAATACCTATGGAAAAAACCAAGAAATGACATATACTCTTGTCTATACTAGACTCTTTGGCTGTGTTAAGTCAAGATTTTTTTCCGGAAATCGACGCCATTACAGTTTGCCTACTGCCTCAAAAATAATTTATTTGAGAGGGGCAATATCTTTATAAATATCAACAAGTAGCCAACGCTGGTGGCCTGTATGGAAACAGAAAATCCTGAAATGGTTGAAAAATATATCAATTTGGTAATTCAGTGGCGAACTAGAAATTTAATTATTTTTCTGCATGTATCTCTATGGCAGTGTGTCAAAACTTACGTTACGAGAGCAAAGTGACGTGGGCTCGTTACAGCAGCACACCGCACAATACAACAAATCCCCCGTTCTGGGGTAACACAATGCGAGATTTCTCTACGTCATTCCCTCGTCCAAGTTGCCATATAGTCCCTTTTTCATTTTAGTTTGGGGGCTTTTCGTGATTCTTGTTAAAAGTTGTGCAAAAGTTTCCCTCTCAGCGCAGTGCAGGGCAGGCTGCGCCTCGTCCCTCCTGCCAGACCCAGGCTGGCGAAACAGCCTGCTGCATGCATGGGGCGCTCTAACCTCACGGAGCAACAAACAAACAGACAGAAATAGCTGGTGTGCGATTTAGAGAATACAGGATTGAGGGAATCCCGCATCTGTTTGCGAAGGTGCGACTGGACAGGACGCTTTTCACAGACGGGCACAGTAGTCGGAGCGAGGCGAGTGTCTCTCAGGGCTACTCAGGGCAGAGCTGCAGATCTCTCCTCCTCCTCCGCGCATTCAGTCTGTCCAAAATCATTACCGATATAATCTCAGTAGGAGGGATGCAGGGAAATATGATAGTAGCCGATGTGTTTAGAGAAGCTTTGTCACGTTGTCACATCGTAGTATAGCGTTATATTTTACATGTGCGCTAAACTGCGACCATATTTGTTTGCGGAAATATCAGACTGCTCTCTCTGCTGCTCTCAGAGCACAGAGAGCCCAGCTGCTGCTGGCCTGCTGCGCGCGCCCGCGGAGCTTGGGGCTCGTCCATGTAACAGTACGACTCTCGCCTGCCTGGGCTGGAGACAGTGCTTGCAACTCGGACTGATAATATAAACATCATCATTCGAGCTTATCCAGGTAAGATATCAATAAAGTAATGACACATTCAGCGGGAAACTAACTATAATTAAGACATGTGCCAACTTTGACGACGTTTGGTTCAGTATTTTAAGTTAACTTAAGAGCAAACAGATTTTTTTTTACTTCAGTTAGAGCCCTCTGGAGCCTGATACTAAGTAAGGTTTTTCCATCTTGCCTAGTTGTATAGGCTTTGGAGATGCACCAGATGCACGCGCTAAACCCACCGTGACGTCAGGTTGTACCAAATATCCCATTCATTTGAGGGCACAAAAAAAAGCAGTGTTACACCCTTAGAGGGCGCTTATGCCAGGTATACTGCTGAAAAATGATACAAATGGTAAAATGGCAACAGTTTGGTGTCAAATGTGGAAATTTTGACCAGAATTCTTCACACATCACCCCCAAAGTCATATATATTGGTTAAAAGCTGAAAAAAAGTGTTTTGGAGGTAAGTTCTCCTTTAAGTTAACTTAACTTAAGATGAAGTTGTTACTACCGTGGAGTGTGGTTTTAAGTTAAGTTAAGTTAAGATGAAGTTGTTACTGCCATGGAGCATGGTTTTAAGTTAAGTTAACTTAATATGAAGTTTTTACTGCCGTGGAGCATGGTTTTAAGTTAAGTTAACTTAAGATGAAGTTGTTACTGCCGTGGAGCATGGTTTTAAGTTAAGTTAAGTTAACTTAAGATGAAGTTGTTACTGCCGTGGAGCGTGGTTTTAAGTTAAGTTAAGTTAACTTAAGATGAAGTTGTTACTGCCGTGGAGCATGGTTTTAAGTTAAGTTAAGTTAAGTTAAGATGAAGTTGTTACTGCCGTGGAGCATGGTTTTAAGTTAAGTTAAGTTAACTTAGGATGAAGTCGTTATTGCCATGGAGCATGGTTTTAAGTTACCGGTAAGTTAAGTTAACTTAAGATGAAGTTGTTACTGCTGTGGAGCATGGTTTTAAGTTAACTTAACTTAACTTAAAGGAGGACTTACCTCCAAAACACTTTTTTTCAGCTTTTAACCAATATATATGACTTTGGGGGTGATGTGTGAAGAATTCTGGTCAGAATTTCCACATTTGACACCAAACTGTTGCCATTTTACCATTTGTATCATTTTTCAGCAGCATATCTGGCATAAGCGCCCTCTTAGGGTCAAAGACTGCTTTTTTTTTTTTTCTCAAATGAATGGGAGATTTGGTACAACCTGACGTCAGGTTGTCCCCAAAGACTATGGGATTTCAAGATAATTACTCCCCTACCCCCCCTGTACCCTTTCAGCTCCTCAGAACTCCAAGCCTATTCTTATTGAAGTTTGCTCTTAAAATACTGAACCAAACGTTGTCAAAGTTGGCACATGTCTTAATTATAGTTAGTTTCCCGCTGAATGTGTCACTACTTTATTAATATCTTACCTGAATAAGCTCGAATGATGATGTATATATTATCAGTCCGAGTTGCAAGCAGCTGTCTCCAGCCCAGGCATGCGGGAGAGAGTCGTACTGTAAACCTCATGCACTAGCTCCAAGCTCCGCGGGCGCGCGCAGCAGAGCAGAGCTCTCTGTGCTCTGAGAGTAGAGAGAGCAGTCTGATATTTCCGCAAACAAATATGGTCGCAGTTTAGCGCACATGTAAAATATAACGCTATACTACGACGTGACAACGTGACAAAGCTTCTCTAAACACATCGGCTACTATCATTTCCCTGCATCCCTCCTACTGAGATTATATCGGTAATGATTTTGGACAGACTGAATGCGCGGAGGAGAAGGAGAGATCTGCAGCTCTGCCCTGAGTAGCCCTGAGAGACACTCGCCTCGCTCCGACTACTGTGCCCGTCTGTGAAAAGCGTCCTGTCCAGTCGCACCTTCGCAAACAGATGCGGGATTCCCTCAATCCTGTACCCAATCTCAGACTGTATTCTCTAAATCGCACACCAGCTATTTCTGTCTGTTTGTTTGTTGCTCCGTGAGGTTACAAGCGCCCCATGCATACAGCAGGCTGTTTCGCCAGCCGGGGTCTGGCAGGAGGGAGGAGGCGCAGGCAGCCTGCACTGCGCTGAGAGGAAAAAACTTTTGCACAACTTTTAACAAGAATCACGAAAAGTCCCCAAACTAAAATGAAAAAGGGACTATATGGCAACTTGGACGAGGGAATGACGTAGAGAAATCTCGCATTGTGTTACCCCAGAACGGGGGGTTTGTCGTATTGTGCGGTGTGCTGCTGTAACGAGCCCATGCCACTTTGCTCTCGTAACGTAGTTTTAACACACTGCCATAGAGTTACATGCAGAAAAATAATTAAATTTCTAGTTCGCCACTGAATTACCAAATTGATATAACTTTCAACCATTTTGAGCAAAGCTCTTTCCATACAGGCCACCAGCGTTGGCTAATTGTTGATATTTATACAGATATGGCCCCTCTCAAATAAATTATTTTTGAGGCAATAGGCAAACTGTAATGGCGTCGATTTCCGAAAAAAAATCTGGACTTCAACACAGCCAAAGAGTCCAGTATAGACAAGAGCATATGTCATTTCTTGGTTTTTTCCATAGGTATTTTCAAATCACTGTTCTAATACATATCTAGGGGGTAAGTCCTCCTTTAAGATGAAGTTGTTACTGCCGTGGAGCATGGTTTTAAGTTAAGTTAAGTTAACTTAAGATGAAGTTGTTACTGCCGTGGAGCATGGTTTTAAGTTACCGGTAAGTTAACACATTGACTGCCAGCCCTTTTTTCAATGCTGTAGGTAGGTTCTGCCAGGGTTTTTTTGAGGATTCTGGCTCATTTTACAAGAGCCGAGGATTCTTTTCTGTTAAGACTTCGTGAACACCAATCATCTAAAAAGAACTAATAGAATGTGTGCTTTCTCTGTCTAAAAGAGTTAGTTTGTAGAGTTAGTAGTTATGTAAGCATTAGCAGTTGAATACAGCATGGTTTCAGCGTCAGAAAAATTATTCAGAGATAAACGGCTTTTTGTGAAATTCGATAGAACAGTCACTTTAACCATTCATTTTTGGCATCAGTAAGAGTCAGACATCTAAACAATAGTTTTGAACAGTAATTTCCTCCATAACAGCAGGAAACCCCCCTCTGCTTCCAACTCCTCCCTCCGTGTGTGTTCTCCTCCTGCCTCCCTGGCTCTCCAGCGGGCGTGTCACAACGAAGTTGCTGCTGCCTGGCTGCTGCCTGTTTGCGCGGTGCCGCTGTTTGAGGAAGTCTGGGTGGACTCGCTCGTTTCGTGGAGTTTTGGTTGAGAGCTTTGATGCGATTCTGGTCATATTTATGCTGTGTGTTTCAAAGTGTGCATCCAATCTATTCTTGGAACCCCCCACCGTTGCCACCGCTGTGCATCAGCGCGAAAGTGAAAGCGTTTTCGCCATCAATTTTACAGTATGAGAACGGCTTCCTCGCGCTTATCCGTCCAGTTTTGGGTCGCCTCTTTCTACTGTGGAGAGACATGTCGACACTCAGTGGGTCGGTAAAATAGATTATACACATTCAATACCTCCAATTCTGGTGTAGGAGACGTAAAAGGGGTTGATCGATGTCCCACCGTCAAAAAAAAAAAATGTTTATGTAAGCCGAGATATCTCGTCCTTGGCACTCAACGGTTGGATTATGTAAGCCGAGATATCTCGTCCTTGGCACTCAACGTGTTAAGATGAAGTTATTACTGCCGTGGAGCATGGTTTTAAGTTACCGGTAAGTTAAGTTAAGATGAAGTTACTGCCGTGGAGCATGGTTTTAAGTTAAGTTAAGTTAAGTTAAGATGAAGTTGTTACTGCCGTGGAGCATGGTTTTAGTAGCATGCAGCTGTCTAAATTGTAACTTGCTGTGTAATCCAGAGAGAATTAGGGCTCTTCCTGTGAACAAGGCCCTGTCCCGGTCAGGGGCTCTGTCCTGTTTAGATTTGGGAGCTTGATAAACCTCCACGGCCAACAGGTCTGCTATGAGTGGGAAATCCCAACCCGAGGGGAGGGGGGGGGGGGCATTACATTTTCTCATAGCTAAAGTCAACCGGCGGATAATACCTCTGTCCTAATGGGGCTCAGCACTGGCATTATCTGGCCTCAAATGTTTTTTCCTCCTCTGTTGGTGTGGAAATTTGAGCTTGTCCAGAGCGCCCAACCTTTTTGGTTTGAAACATTTCAGGTAGAGAGAGGGGGAGAGTGAGGGAGAGAGAGTGTGGGGGAGAGAGAGAGAGGGAGTGTGGGAGAGAGAGACCGAGAGACAGAGAGAGGGAGTGTGGGAGAGACAGAGAGAGGGAGTGTGGGAGAGAGAGAGAGAGAGCGTGAACTTGGTCAGGATATGAGACACAAAGCTGTTGGTAAAGTCCCTCTCTTCCTCTCCTGTCATATCTGCGTGCTGAGAGATAAGCCCCGGGGGTTTGCCGTTTCCCAGGATCGCAGTGGTGGCGGTGAGGAGGCGGCGACGGCAGCATAGGTCTATGATCACAGTCTGGATAGGAGCTGACATGAAAGGCAGAGAGCTAGAGAGAGATTGATTGATTGTTTATTTGGAGCTCTTTTACTGTAGCCCTTTTGGGCTATTCTTCCAACAGTCAATAGCATGAATAAATACATAAACAAATAAACAAATAAATAAACAAATAAATAAATAAATAAATAAATAAATAAATAAATAAATAAATAAATAAATAGATAAATAAATAAATAAATAAATAAATAAATAAATAAATAAACAAACAAAGAAAGCTCCCCTCAGACAACAGGGTAGACAACACCTGCGTCACATACAGGCGTTGAACCTGTACATGGAAACTGGATGGAGAACAACTGAGATAAAGAGAACAAAGGGTTAAGTCTATAAGGCATGTTTGATGCTTTCATATCTCATGAATTAACACTTTCACTAACGTTAGTTTGGAGACATCATTTACTTGTTGGACCACAGAATAAAAACAATTACAGCTTCTTCTCAGCCGCTTCTTTTCACCTGACAGGGGAAGCTTCACCGGTAGGAGATAGCACATGGGAGGATCACGCTATTCCAACGAGTTCCCCTCCCTCCAAACGACCCCAAACGACCAGAGGAGGCACCACATCAGCGACTAGGATATTGCATGTTTTGGTGTGGGGTTCCTATATGAAGGAAACCCCCAGGGAGCACGGGGAGAACATGCAAACTCCACACAGAAAGGCCCTTTTGACGACCCTACCCGGGCAGTGGGCACTCGAGGACATGCGGACGGGCACGCACTCCTTCAGCGCTCACAGCGTCACAGGTGGGAATCGAACCCAGGACCTTCTAGCTGTGAAGCAACAGCGCTTACCACTACACCACCATGCACCCCCAAAAACAATTACAGCTCGAGTTCATCCAAAACTAGCAGCTCGTGCGACCTGCGGTGAGACGTCACTGTTGGGTAGATTTGGATTATCAACCTGTTGTTGTTAACGCAACGTCACAGTGATTCGGTCTATATAGCCTTATGTGCTACGCTATTTGTGCAAACTGGCCGGCCGGTGTGTATGAAAGAGTATATACATGGACATCCCTCCGCAGTTTAGCCACAAGGAATAGCCCCATTAGCGTTCAGATTTTGTAACAACCAAGCAACGGATTTCACCATTGTAATCAGTGTGACTTGCTAGCATAGTGTTTTGGTCAGTCTTGGTCTTTTGAGCCCAGCGTAGCTTAGTGCAGCATGCAAGCGGGCTTCACTAACGTAGCTAACAGCTAGCTGGCTAATTAAAATGCTAGCTCGTACTGAGTCTGACTCAATTTGTCATAAGTGTTAGTCAGGTTACCTTTGCATAACCATTAACTTTAAAACTACATAGCAGTACACTGCCAATACAAATATTACAAATATACAAATGTTAGAACACAATTTCCTATGCCTAATGTGCCATGACCTATACCTACAGTAGACCTTATAGTATTACCTATATATAACCTTATAGTATTACCTACAGTATATCCACAAGTAGGGATGCACCGATTGCCATTTTCTTGGCCGATTCCGATTTCCGATTTTTGAATAGTCTGACTTGCCGATACCGATTTTTGCCGATTCCGATTTTTTTTTCTAAAAACAACAATTGACAGCTTACACAAACGTTTTTGTAACTTTGTTTGAAAATTAAGATTCATAGAACAATTCTTACATCTAATGGGGATCCAAATAATCTTATCTTATCTTATCTTATCATTTGCATGAAGTAGGACCATCTCACTCAAACACATCTCAAAATAAAAGTGTTCCAGGTTAGGCTACTGGACAGAGCTTTTTTGTGCAAATACAATGAATACAAAAATTAAATTAAATCCAATAGCCTACATCCCACAGCTATCATGCATTTACTTTTCCAAAAGAAAACAGGTGCAACAGAACATCAAAATGATCCATGGACAAGGAGTTTATAGACTGGCTCCAGACCAGTCCTCTTGAGTAGAGGGGAAATTAGTTTATGAGTTACAGTAACGATCTTCAGTCTGAATATCAGGCGGAGTTTACACACAGTCCGAAGTTTGGTATGCGTATTTTTATCTGCCATCCGAAAAAATATCGTCACGCACAGAAATCCTTGCACACTTGTGAGTCCGATGCATTTTTATTATTATGTCCGTCATTCTATTTGCAATACGAAACAAACAGTCTCTCCTGTATCTACGTTACAACATGACTGACCGCCTGAGGCACCAGCGCTGATGTGGAATGGAAAAGGCAGGTCGGGGAATGGTTATACTGGACACAATGCTCGCGTTCACCTCGCCAAGTCGGCTGTGCACTGTGGCCGGGTGCAGCAGCACTGCTTCCCGGGTAGAGAGAGCAGAGAGAGGGGGGCCAGTGAGGTGAAGCGAGTCGCTCAGACTGGACTCCAGCCGAGCGGGACTCGGCCGCATCTCTGTCTCCACGGCTTATTTTCGACTTGCATGTGTGACAAACTGCGAGCTTTGTCTACTTCACTGACGGTGAAAAAAAATCCACAACGAGGAAGGTATGCTGGCGTGTGTGGTGTGGTGGCTGGGTGCCTGTCTCGGTGCTTTGGGGTGCGCGCACGTCATGTGAAAATCGGCTCACAGAATCGGCTATTTAGAGTGACCGGAACAGATCACCGATCGAGGCCGATCACGTGAAAATCGGCCATTTCCGGTCACGTGCCGATCGATCGGTGCATCCCTATCCACAAGTACTTACCTTACATAATCATACTGAGCATAAATAGAGAGAGAGAGAGAGAGAGAGAGAGCGAGAGAGAGGGAGAGAGAGAGAGAGAGAGAGAGAGAGAGAGAGAGAGAGAGAGAGAGAGAGAGAGAGAGAGAGAGAGCGTGAGTGCCGCTCACCTCGAGAGCCAGATTGCCATTTGAAGTGATTACAGCGTGGTTATACGGCGAGCGGAGGAGCTAATGGCGCCCATCTCAACGGGTCCATCACAACAAAAAGCATCATCAAACCCATTCCGAGCATTCGCTCTGCTACACTGCAAAAACAAACTCAAGTTATTTCATCTGGTTATAAAGCTTATTTTAGGATTTGCTTTAGTGAAATAATATCATCAATGATACCGGTTTAAACAAATGTAACTTTCCCCCAGGACAGTGTAACTTGTTTCGGGACATTTTCTTGGTAAAAGGGGAATTGTCTTGGAGAAAATGTCTTGTTTCCAGATTTTTTCATTGTTTTATGTCATACTGGCATGACTCAAGTGACATTTACTGAAACCAGCAGATCATCTGCCAGTGCAGTGAGAGAATTTGACTGAAAATATACTATGAAATAAGCTGATAGGTCTGGAGACAAGAGACAATCACTGGACAGATTGTACTTTTTTTTTACAGTGTGCGCTAACTCTGACACGTCTTGCCTTAATGTAATCATTTTCACATCAATGGGGGGGGGGGGGAACGTGCCAAAATATTTTCCCGCGTAAGCCAGTCATATTTGTCAAATTCTCCGCAGACTAATGTGGCAATATTGCAGGATGAATATTCTGCTGGGGGTTTAATAAGGACAGTTTATCTTGTGTCGACGAAAAATAAAATGACGCCGGTCGTCGGGCCGTCTCTTCCCCTCGCAGGTGATGGAAGACGCAGGAGGACGTTTGGCGTAACAGATGGTGATGCGGCCTGTTGCCGGGCGGAAAAGGCCTGAGGAATTCACTTTCTAATTCCACATTATTTGCCTCGCCGCCGCCATCGTTTCCCCCCCCCTCCATCGCTCGCTCTCTCCCCCCCCCCCCCCCCCCCCCCCCCCGGGGCGAGAGAGGGGTGGGGGTTGAGCTGGGTCAACAGCTGAGGGGAGAGAGGTGGAGAGAGTCGGCTCAGCTGGAGGTCTGAGATGCACACCTGGCTGGAGGAGCGAGGCGGGGGGGGGGGGGGGGGGGGGGGTGGTCTTGGCAGCAGCGGTGCTTCAGAGAGCATGTGAAGGAGGATCTGGTCTTGGGTTTAACTGATCAACTGGTTTTCGAAAGCTTTTTGGAGTTAATTTAATGGTGCGGAAATTCAATATCTTTAACAGTCAAAGTACTGGAATTCTAAATGTACATCAAGCTCCAGACTGCGGTACTTGCCTACAGGGCAGTAGGCCTACATCAGACTGCCCCTCCCTGCCAAACAGCCAAAGGATTTTTGAAACAATTACAGGACGAACCGAACTGGAAAAAAAGAGGGAAAATGGGTCGTGGACATAAGAAGAGGAGGAGACCAACATTTTAATTGAAATATGGTCCGGTGATTTGCCCAGCAGATTACCCCAACCCCCACAGCACACACATGGCCCACCACAACAGCCATCAGTAGGCTAAAGGTCGATATTCTATGGAGGTAGGTGCTGATTAGCATGTTGAATGCCCAATTGAACAGTCTCTCCTAACAATTCATAGAAGGCCTTTCTTGTTCTATCAGATGTAGCGTTGCCAAAATTAAGGCAACATTAAACGGACAGATTTTTTTTTTTAGAGTTTTGTGTAAAATGCACTCCATGCAAGTGAGAATCCAATGTGTCAGGACTACAGTTCATCCTGGTACACTCTTCTTTGTTCAGCGTTGGATGGCTGCATGTAGTCATAAAGTGACTAAGTAGTTTTGCGAAAGTTTTTCCAAAGATGTGCCCTATGTTTCAAATTGCAAATGACGATGAGAAATACAACCCCCCCCCCTTCACAGCATGCCGATGTCAGAAGCGCAGCCGTCTACAAACCAATCCATTTCAAGACACAGCCAACGTATGGGAAGACGTCAGGACGTATGTCTATAAAGTTATTTTCTACGCTCACATAATTGCAACGTGAAAGCAAAGCTCCCAGCATCAAATGTATACAATGTAACACAATGATGCAATAAGCCCCAAGAGGCCGTGCGGCTAAGGAAGTGTGAGACTCGATGGTTAAGACGAACGTTGGTACATGCAGCCAGCAGGCGGCTGGCTTAGCTAACGGAGCTGATATAGCTCGCTAACATGGCGCAATGATACTGTGATTCGGTCACAGGCAGTGGCGGACTGCATAATCGGGCATGTCGGGCAAATGCCCGGTGGCCTGGCAAATTTTTTTTTTTTTTTTTTTTTTTTTTTTTTTTGCAGGCCAGGCCAGGCCACTCACTGAACAGCAGGCCAGGCGCCGCCTACTGGTTTACTAGTGGTTTTATTACTTTATTCAGGTTTAAAGTGGGTGCATCTCATTGTAAAATTGGACTTGGCCCAAATTGGGCTTCAAATGGCCCAAATTGGGCTTCAAACGGCCCAAATCGGGCTTCAAACAGCCCAAATCTGGCTTCAAACGCCCCAAATTGGGCTTCAAACGCCCCAAATTGAGCTTCAAACGGCCCAAATTTTTCGGCGGCGCCCTTCGGACGCCGGCACGCGCGTCGGCCCGTATCGGCCTGGCCTGCTTGGTATCTAATGCCCAGCCTGAATTATGATCCCAGTCCGCCCCTGGTCACAGGTGTGTGTATTTTATGATGGCTTTTGAACACGGCTCAGCCAATCAAGGACTGGAACTATCTATTTTATAAGAATAAACTTTGGTTTGGACATTCATGTGTGAAAATGCCCTAAAGTATATAAGATACCGTAGTTTTGATGCCTTTACTGTTATTCTAAAATGTGGGGGAAAAGGGAGATGCAACAGTTTTCAGACTCTCTTCAGTCACACCAGAAGTATTTTGCCCTCCTTCCCTCTCCTCTTCTCCCATATAGTTTAGTTGGCTTTTCCCCTACTGACAAAACCCCCAAACAAAACGCAGGGCATCCAGCACACAGCACCTCCCTATCTGTCTGTATACAGGACACTGTCGGCCCGTTTCCTCTGTCAAACACCCCCCCTAGCCCCCCTTCACCCCCCCCCCCTACACACACACACACACACACTTTTTCCCTTTTTGTTTGCTTTACTGTAATCATTTTGCTGGCCCAGAAACGTGTGGGTGTGCTGGCAGCCGTACAAAAACGAAAGGAGAGAGAGAGAGAGAGAGAGAGAGAGAGAGAGAGAGAGAGAGAGAGAGAGAGGGAGAGAGAGAGAAGTTACATGGGAACTGAGTTAAGGTTGAATATTTATTAGAAGAAGCCATCTGGCGTCGCAATGTCTGTACAAAGAGGGCTTGCTCTCTTCATGTAATAGTCCTCCTTTTCCTGACTATCTCTCTCTCTCTCTGTCTCCCTCTATGTCTCTCTCTCTCTCTCTCTCTCTGTCGCTCTATGTCTCTCTCTCTAGGTCTCTCTTTCTTTTTTCCTCCTGTCCCACTGAAAATATTTGGGCTGGACCGCACGGCTCACAGGGCCTTTGCACATAATCACGCCGTCACATATATGGTTTCAAAGACTCACTAATCAAAGGAAAGAACAAAGATTTATTTTAGTCTAAACGGTTTACTTTTGCACACGGCCAACTCTCACTCACAAACTGACGTATGGTCAGGAGTCAGGACCCCTTGGCATCAACACACTGGGTACCCTTTTTCCTCATTTTGAAACTCGCAGGGTAGTCCAATAGACTTCTATAGAACTCCCACAATGTGCAGGGTAGTCCAATAGACTTCTATAGAACTCCCACAATGTGCAGGGTAGTCCAAAAGACTTCTATAGAACTCCCACAATGTGCAGGGTAGTCCAAAAGACTTCTATAGAACTCCCACAATGTGCAGGGTAGTCCAAAAGACTTCTATAGAACTCCCACAATGTGCAGGGTAGTCCAAAAGACTTCTATAGAACTCCCACAATGTGCAGGGTAGTCCAAAATACTTCTATTCATAGCTTTCAAGGGGCGTTACGTGCTGCCGGGAACGCCCACCTGGCGGTCAAAAAAGAAACTTGCCAGCCGTGTCGACTAGTTTCTCACGCTGTTTGTTCAGCCAAAATGCCGGATACCTGTTGTGCTATCGGTTGCACTAACCGACGAGGAGACACGCCTGGCTTGTGCTTTTACAGAATCCCGTCGGAGAAAGAAAACTCAGACAGGAGGAGGTTGTGGATTTGTGCGATTAGACGTGGTTCAGTCGCTGGGGAGGGCAAATGGCTTTTTTTCTACCATCAAAGTACACACGTTTTTGCGGCCAACATTTCATCAAAGGTAAGCTCAAGTAACGTTAACGGGGTATTTTAATCATTATTGTAACGTTACTTGAGCTTACCTTTGATGAAATGTTGGCCGCAAAGACGTGTGCACAAACGGCTGAACAAACAGCGTGAGAAACTAGTCGACTCTGGCTCGCAGCGGAATTAACAAGTTTTTTTTTGACCGTCAGGTGGGCGTTCCCGGCAGCACGTAACGCCCCTTGAAAGCTATGAATAGAACTCCCACAATGTGCAAGGTAGTCCAAAAGACTTCTATAGAACTCCCACAATGTGCAGGGTAGTCCAAAAGACTTCTATAGAACTCCCACAATGTGCAGGGTAGTCCAAAAGACTTCTATAGAACTCCCACAATGTGCAGGGTAGTCCAAAAGACTTCTATA
>NC_139625.1:77067311-77072311 GCF_964638095.1 Poromitra crassiceps
CGATGGATTGCTGAAATGTCCATTTGATGCTGGTAACCAGGCTGTACGCAGACATTTACAGTGCACACACACAAAACAGAATGTTCCCCATTCGCAGTTCACAAAAGACCGAAACAATATACGGTTCCCACACTGACAGAACCCACTCCGTTTATCCGTCCTGCTACACATCACAAACTGTCATCACTGTTTCCTCCATATAAATCAACGCCAGGTTCAGAGAGAGAGAGAGAGAGAGAGGGTTTTGGAGTCGGGACGTCCCGGGCTGGCCTGCCTGTGTGGCTGGGCCCGGGGGCACGGCGGCGGGCTCCAGGCGTCGAGGCGCCACCTCAAATTCCCCGCTGTGGTCGAGGCGAACATCTCTCTCTCTCTCTCCCCCCACATGGCACTCATTTCGCCGTGAGAGCCTCTGCCTTGGATCCCTCCAACAATTACATTGGCAATTAAAACGATCAGATGACGAACGTTCAGAGTTGCCATGTCGGAGTGAAGACCGACCAACCACCCAAATGAATAATTGACGGCGCTTTCGTTAACTACTGCTGCTGCATACTTCTGCATACTTCTGGATTGCAGAAAGCTGAACAAAACAACTTGAAAGGAGAAAGAAGAAACAGCAGCCAAAAAATCATCAAAGGACTGAGGCGCCCACTCCCATTGTGGTGTGGGGGGTTCAAAAAGATTTTTGTCTTTTTGTTTTAGAGAGGAGACATTTTTGGGGCGGAAATGGAGGAGTCGGGCGGATGAAGTGCTCTGCTGGATCAGGATCTGCTGATAGATCCTCTTTTTGTTGTTATTAGTTGATGTCTTTCCCTCCTAGCCTGGTAACAACCCATCCTGATAGTCATCTCACATTCTGTTTCACTCGACAGTCTGGACTTCCAGTCGTGGGCGGGGCTGCTTGCCTTGACAGACAAACGGGGCAGTGGTGGCCTAAAGTTAGAGAAGTGAGCTTATGACCGGAAGGTCGTCGGTTCAATCCCCGGGACGGATAGGATAGAATAAATCTGGGTGGGGAATGTTTGCCCCTCCCTCATTACCACCACTGAGGTGCCCTTGAGCAAGGCCCTTAACCCCGACCATTCCAGTGGAGCTGCTCAGTGGCCAGCAGATCAGACTGTGGTTGTACTGGTCAGCTTCCAGGTGTGAATGTGAACAGAGCGCTCCTGAGAAAGAGAGCATTGCTCTCAGTGAGACTCCCCTGTAAAAATTAAGGTAAAAAAAATCCTTCAGATAATCAGCATCGCCAAATCCACTCGGAAGAATGGTCAAAACTTATTTTCTGCCAAATAAAAACTCTGCTGGTGCATGTTCTTTTTAATTGTTGTTATTGAGTCTATTTCTGCAATAACTGCACTTATGGCTGTCAACTCTACAATGTTAAGGTTAACACTTGTTGCTTCGGGAGATGCCATTGCTGTTTGGCCAGCGGCGACCCTGATTGGCCCTGTTACATCCTCAACTATACCCTGATTGAAATTTCAGGAAATCACTGTGAGTGGCTGGAAGTCCAGACTGATACGGAGAGCGAAACAGAATGTGAGGTCACATGATCAGGACGGGTTTTACCAGGCAACAAAGATCATCAGACTGTAAACGTTAAGCATGTCCGTTCCAGGGCCTTTGATGCTGAAAACATAAGCGGACACTTTCAGTTGCAGAGATGGGAAGTAGATAAGTACAAATACTTCATTACTGTACTTCTCGGATTTTCAGATATCTATACTTTACTGAGTATACATCTGACAACTTTTTACTCCCTACATTTTAACACACGTAATATTTACTTTCTACTCCTTACATTTTCAAAACAGGCTAGTTTCTTTAGTTTTAATGCATCTCGCATTAATCTGTCTCGCATGTTTTGCACTCCCAGCTTTCACGCTTTATGTGCAAATTTTTTGTGTGGAAAAACCATATCACACAAATGATTAATCCAAGTATAGTCTTTATACATCTTAAAACATGTTTGGTAAGAATCTTTTAAGTTAACAGTCTTTGTCTTATAGTAATATGTCTTATAGTAATATGATGCGAGTCTCAGCTTTGCACATAACAGCCGGTATAAATACTTTTTACTTTTATACTTTATTACATTTAAGAGCCAGTACTTTTTTACTTTTACTTGAGTAAATATGTTGAATCAGTACTTCTACTCTTATTCGTTTTTTTTCGTACAGTAACTGTACTTCTACTTAAGTAAAGAATTTGTGTACTTTTCCCATCTCTGATCACCAGGCTGAAAAGTCTTCACAAACCACCGTACATCACCACTTGTTTCCCCTGCTGAGGCACATCCCTCTCCCACTTCAGAGGTTCAGACACAAACTTCTCCACTCAGCTTGAGACAAACTTCTCCACTCAGGTTCAGACACAAACTTCACCACTCAGGTTCAGACACAAACTTCTCGACTCAGCTTGAGACAAACTTCACCACTCAGGTTCAGACACAAACTTCTCCACTCAGGTTCAGACACAAACTTCTCCACTCAGGTTCAGACACAAACTTCTCCACTCAGGTTCAGACACAAACTTCTCCACTCAGGTTCAGACACAAACTTCACCACTCAGGTTCAGACACAAACTTCTCCACTCAGCTTGAGACAAACTTCACCACTCAGGTTCAGACACAAACTTCTCCACTCAGCTTGAGACAAACTTCACCACTTAGGTTCAGACACAAACTTCTCCACTCAGGTTCAGACACAAACTTCTCCACTCAGGTTCAGACACAAACTTCTCCACTCAGGTTCAGACACAAACTTCTCCACTCAGGTTCAGACACAAACTTCTCCACTCAGGTTCAGACACAAACTTCTCCACTCAGGTTCAGACACAAACTTCTCGACTCAGCTTGAGACAAACTTCACCACTCAGGTTCAGACACAAACTTCTCCACTCAGGTTCAGACACAAACTTCTCCACTCAGCTTGAGACAAACTTCACCACTTAGGTTCAGACACAAACTTCTCCACTCAGGTTCAGACACAAACTTCTCCACTCAGGTTCAGACACAAACTTCTCCACTCAGGTTCAGACACAAACTTCTCCACTCAGGTTCAGACACAAACTTCTCCACTCAGGTTCAGACACAAACTTCTCCACTCAGGTTCAGACACAAACTTCACCACTCAGGTTCAGACACAAACTTCACCACTCAGGTTCAGACACAAACTTCTCCACTCAGGTTCAGACACAAACTTCACCACTCAGGTTCAGACACAAACTTCTCCTCTCAGGTTCAGACACAAACTTCTCCACTCAGGTTCAGACACAAACTTCTCCACTCAGGTTCAGACACAAACTTCACCACTCAGGTTCAGACACAAACTTCTCCTCTCAGGTTCAGACACAAACTTCTCCACTCAGGTTCAGACACAAACTTCACCACTCAGGTTCAGACACAAACTTCTCCACTCAGGTTCAGACACAAACTTCTCCTCTCAGGTTCAGACACAAACTTCACCACTCAGGTTCAGACACAAACTTCTCCACTCAGGTTCAGACACAAACTTCTCCACTCAGGTTCAGACACAAACTTCTCCACTCAGGTTCAGACACAAACTTCACCACTCAGGTTCAGACACAAACTTCACCACTCAGGTTCAGACACAAACTTCTCCACTCAGGTTCAGACACAAACTTCACCACTCAGGTTCAGACACAAACTTCTCCTCTCAGGTTCAGACACAAACTTCACCACTCAGGTTCAGACACAAACTTCACCACTCAGGTTCAGACACAAACTTCACCACTCAGGTTCAGACACAAACTTCTCCACTCAGGTTCAGACACAAACTTCTCCTCTCAGGTTCAGACACAAACTTCTCCACTCAGGTTCAGACACAAACTTCACCACTCAGGTTCAGACACAAACTTCTCCACTCAGCTTGACACAAACTTCACCACTCAGGTTCAGACACAAACTTCTCCACTCAGACACAAACTTCACCACTCAGGTTCAGACACAAACTTCTCCACTCAGGTTCAGACTAACTTCTCCACTCAGGTTCAGACACAAACTTCTCCACTCAGGTTCAGACACAAACTTCTCCACTTAGGTTCAGACACAAACTTCACCACTCAGGTTCAGACACAAACTTCTCCACTCAGGTTCAGACACAAACTTCACCACTCAGGTTCAGACACAAACTTCACCACTCAGGTTCAGACACAAACTTCTCCACTCAGGTTCAGACACAAACTTCTCCTCTCAGGTTCAGACACAAACTTCTCCTCTCAGGTTCAGACACAAACTTCACCACTCAGGTTCAGACACAAACTTCACCACTCAGGTTCAGACACAAACTTCTCCACTCAGGTTCAGACACAAACTTCACCACTCAGGTTCAGACACAAACTTCTCCACTCAGGTTCAGACACAAACTTCACCACTCAGGTTCAGACACAAACTTCACCACTCAGGTTCAGACACAAACTTCTCCACTCAGGTTCAGACACAAACTTCACCACTCAGGTTCAGACACAAACTTCTCCTCTCAGGTTCAGACACAAACTTCACCACTCAGGTTCAGACACAAACTTCACCACTCAGGTTCAGACACAAACTTCACCACTCAGGTTCAGACACAAACTTCTCCACTCAGGTTCAGACACAAACTTCTCCACTCAGGTTCAGACACAAACTTCTCCACTCAGGTTCAGACACAAACTTCTCCACTCAGCTTGAGACAAACTTCACCACTCAGGTTCAGACACAAACTTCTCCACTCAGACACAAACTTCACCACTCAGGTTCAGACACAAACTTCTCCACTCAGGTTCAGACTAACTTCTCCACTCAGGTTCAGACACAAACTTCTCCACTCAGGTTCAGACACAAACTTCTCCACTTAGGTTCAGACACAAACTTCAACACTCAGGTTCAGACACAAACTTCTCCACTCAGGTTCAGACACAAACTTCACCACTCAGGTTCAGACACAAACTTCACCACTCAGGTTCAGACACAAACTTCTCCACTCAGGTTCAGACACAAA